>NW_006408685.1:6818357-6823658 GCF_000296735.1 Chrysochloris asiatica
AGAGGAAGAAGAAGAAGAAGAAGAAGAAGAAGAAGAAGAAGAAGAAGAAGAAGAAGAAGAAGAAGAAGAAGAAGAAGAAGAAGAAGAAGAAGAAGAAGAAAGAATAATCCACTACAAGTGGATGAACTTGACCTATGCTTGTGGATGCAGTATGACAAAGGAGCGGACAAATATCTACACTGAGGATCATTCCCATCCCCTAGGTAGACAGGGTAGACAGGGATGGGGAACTTAGACATTGGCTACCCAAAATGGGGGGACTACAAAGGCAAGAAGTGACTGGCTCACAAGCTTTCAGTAGGGAACATAGCTCCACAGGATACAGGGAAAGGTAGAATCTCCACTGAATTGCTTCCAACCTGTCTGGATGAGGTTGATAAAAGGTGATGGGGAAAGGAATCCCATGGTTCAATAGGGAATGACAGTGAATATTGGAAAGGTAAATGTAAATGTTTGGTAACAAAAGGAGGGGAGTAGCTGATTTTGCAGTCCAGGAGCAGAGATACCTGGAACCATCAAGGGAGAAAAGTGAAGTGCGAGACCCTGTCCGGGGAGGCAGTGACACTAGGAATGGAGGCAGAGATGATGACGTGGACAGAAGGAACAGCTAGGAACTCTGGACTCAGGGAGGGAGAGGGGCTGTGAGCTGGCGGTCGGGGGCAGGCGTGCATATGAACAATTGATGGTCTGATCCACAGTCTGCCCCTTTGGGTGTTTAATGATGCATGCAGGGGATTGTGATCATTGCAATGAAACAAAATACGATGGGATAAATGTAAAAATAATGTTCACCCATGTAAATTAACACATTATTCACAATAATTTTTTTTAAGTGCATATGTCTAGATGGGAGGATATGTAAAGAAACAGTGGCTTCAAGACATTTTGATATTTTTGTTTAATAAAGATTTTTTGCAGTAAAAAAAAGTTAAGTGGGAAAGTAAAATGCTATTTACAGAACATTCACATTGTGTTAGGTTTTATAAGTAATCTAGTGCAAAATCTGACCTCACAAGGGGATAAGATCATCAAATTCAAATTCAAAATCAGCTTAAGGCCAATTTCTATGAAGCGGAGGTCAGGCATGCCTCCACCCTAAAAACTTCTTTAATCTATTCTGACACCAACCATCCCTCCCACAGTACTCTCTGTTTCACATCTTGGTTCTATGATCCATTCCAATGGCCACACAGAACTCATAACAATACTCACTATTAAATGGTTTATTAGGGAAGTGAACCAGTTACAATTCAGGATCAAAACCAACTCAAGAAGCAGCACTTTTCCAATCTTGAATGCCTCTTGTCTGTCGAATTGCAGATCTTGGCCTCTGCCCTACTCAGGAAAATGTACAAAGCTCTCTGAGCCACTGTATAAATGCCCAAAGGGCACATTCTGCAAACCAGTCTCCCACTCATAGGCTTTACTCAGTCCATAAGTCTACTCAGTCCATAAGCTTTACTCAGTCAATAAGCCTAGAGCCCGAAACCACTGTATCTCTCCATGCCACAACCTCTGCCATCGCCTTTACTGTTGCCACTTTTCTTGGTAGGGATCTCATCCTCCACTCATGATTTTCCTTCTTGATGGTCCTGGGATCATCTGTTCCTACTTCTGAGATGGATCTTTTTAAACCTGATAGATGACAAAACTAACCAATCCCAGCCTTAGAATCTTATACGCCTTATTTGCATGATCCCACTCAGTCACTTGGTGAGAATTAAGAAGACATTGGATTAAAAAGCCAAATTAAAATTAAAAAGCCATATAAAGTGAATTTAAAGTTCCACATCTGGAGAAGATTTAAAGTACTTGTCAGTATGCATGTAGGTAGGTTATATGCAAATACTATGCCATTTTATAAAGGGACTTGAGCATCTGTTGATTATCGTATCCATAGGAGTCCTGTAACTAATCCTCCATGGATATAGGGGCCGACTGTATTCAATATGCTTTGCAAACAACATAATTCAAATACATCAATTCTTCCTTGGTTTTCTTTTTTCATTGTCCTGTGTCCGCATGCATATGGAGTGATTGCAAATACTACAGCTTAGATCAGGCCCACCTTTGTCCTCAAAATGGCATTCTTGCTTTTTTTTAACACTTGAAAGAGTTCTTTTGCAGCAGATTTGCCCAGTGCAATGCATTGTTTGATTTCTTGTCTGCTACTTCCATGTACATTGATTGTGGATCCAAGTAAAATAAAATCCTTCACAACTTCAATCTTTTCTTCATTTATCATGATGCTGCTTATTGGTTCAGTTACGATGAATTTTGTTTCATTTTCATTGAGGTATAATCCATACTGAAGGCTTTAGTCTTTGATCTTCATCAGTAAATGTTTCAAAACCGCTCAGTTTTAGCAAGCAAAATTGTATCATTTGTATGTTGCAGGTTGTTAATGTGTCTTCTTTTAAACCTGATGTCATGTTCTTCTTCATATAGTCCAGCTACTTGGATTATTTTCTCAATATACCGATTAAATAAGCAAGGTTAAAAAATACAACCATGACACATACCTTTTCTGATTTTAAACCATGCAGTATTCTCTTGCTGTGTTTGAACCAGAAAGATGTTTGCATGCCGTTCATTATATAAAGGCATTTGACTGTTTGAATCATAACAAAGGATGTTCCTAAAGATAGGAAAACTCAGGCCTGAATAGGGAAAGTGACTTACACAAAGTCATACAGATAGTAACGTGGAAGAACCAGTACTAGTTCATAGTCCAGTATTCCTGAAGTTCCTACTTGGAGGACCTTTGACCTGTGAAGGTATGCCTTGGCTGTGTACCTAGAGTCTTTGCTCATGACACTCCTTTCTATTTTGATTGTCTCTCTGAGTTCACTTTCCTTGGTCATTTCACTGTCAGTAATTCTTTCAAAGCAATATTGTCTTTCCTCTTTTTAAAATAAATATAATATTAAGGCAATAATAGAAATTGATTGAAGTTTATTTAATGTATGATTTGCAAATTGGACAACACTTCTAACAAAAGACACAAAGTGTTCCACAGATGAGAAAGCATCTCAAAAAACTCACTATTTTTTTAAATTATGTTTTATTGTGTTTTCAGAGTCTTAGTATGCCACTATAGGATAAGCATTCAACTGCTAACCACAATATTGGTGGTTCAAGCCCATGAGCTGCTCTTTGGAAATCCTATGGCACTATGATTCCTAAGCAGCTTGAGAGCACTTTACAACAAAGCAACAACATTGTGTTTTCAGTGAAGGATGATACAGTAGTTAAGTTTCCCAGTCAATAATTTCTACACAAATTGTTCAGTGACCTTAGTTACACTCTTCACAATTTGTAACCTGAATTGGCCATTTTAAGTCTGACAATCATAAGGTTTACTATTCCTGGAGTAACAAATTCAAGAGGAATGGTGTCACTTTTATTATCAAAAAGAACATTCCAAAAGGACTTCTGGTGCTTCCCTGACCAGGCAGCTCAGGTAGGGCAGCCTCGGAGAAAAGGGGCGGAATCACACATAAGAAACCTCTGTCTAGCAGACAGACAGCCTTTGAACAAACAAAAGATCTTATATTTCAACATTCTGAACTAGTTTTTTTTAAAGAGCAAGTTGCTGAGGAATTACAGGCATTTTGAGTTTTGCCTGCCTACACGCGGCTCCCCCTTCCGCGCCTGTGCCGGTGAGTGCCTCTGCCCCCTGCAGACCTTGGAATGCAGGGCTAGAGCAACCCCACTTAGAAGGTTGCATTTCCAATGAAAAGGAGACATAAACTAACAAAGCCGAACAAATAGAGAGCGATATCGGTGTGGATATCAGGAAATTCGGGGTACCCACAGTACAGAGAGACTGAGAGAGGCATTTTTAACATCATCAAATACAGACGCTACCTTCCTGCAGCCATTACCCCAAGGCCTCTACTGCCCAGGCTCAGGAACGCCCAAGGCACAGGCCCGCCCACTGAGGCCAAGGCCCTCCCAAGGCCCAGACACTCCCACTGAGGCCAAGGCCTGTCCTGAGGCCCAACCCACCCACAGACTGGTCACAAAGTCCCAGGCCCAACCAAGGGCCAAATCGCCTACCCACCTCACGGCCCAGATGGTCCACAGCCCAGTCGCCGCGGAGGTCCAGGGCCCCCAAGGCCAACCTGACACGTAAACAGGTCGCTGCAGCCCAGGGACCCGGAGGCCCAACCCGCCACGTAGCCCGGTTGCCAAGGCCCAGTGCCCCTGAGACCCAACCCGCCCTCAGCCCGGTCCCCGAGGCACAGGTCGCCTGAGGCCCAATCCGCCGAACCTGCCTGCTGAGGCCCAAGCTGCCCAATGCCCAGCTGCTGATACCCAGGACCATTGAGGCCCAAACCACCCACCTGAGGCCCAAACCACCAGCCCGAGGCCAAACCCTCCTGCAGCCCAGTCGCTGACGCCCAGGCCCCCAGAGGCCCAAACTGCCCGCCCTAGGCTCAACCCACACGCCCCAGGCCCAACTGAGGCCCAAAAAAGTAACTCTGAGTTAAGCAATAAGGAGAGTGAAAAGGGAAGACCACATCCTGATCACATCTTCTTGGAGGTAATCAGAAAACATGAAAAACTACCAAAACACATACTTAATTAATTATTAGGGCCACATATAAACATTAAACATGTCCAAGAAGCAAAAGCAGATGACCATATCGACACATGTCCAGAAAAAAAGATAAAATATCTGAGACAAATGAACCAGAAGTAGACCTTCTCTCCATGCTGGAAGGAGGGCAGGCCTTGGAGATACCTGAGAAAGAATTCAGAAAAATGATTATAAAATGTCTCACAACACTTTACAATTGAGTTGAGAAAAATAAGGAAGAAGTCAGAAAAGTGCTACAGACACAATCAAACAAGATAGATACAGCATTGGTAACAATCCAAAACCTAGAGAAAGAGGTCCAAACCATCAACAACAAAATGGCAGAAATAGAAAACTCCTTGAAAGGGCAGAGGAGTAGAATAGATGAGATGGAATGAAGAATCAGTGAGCTGGAAGACAAGTCTCTCAATACTACTAAGATAGAAGAACAAACCCAAAAAAGGGTAAAAAATTCAGAGGAAGGTCTATGATTCATGTTGGACAACATGAAGAGGAATAACCTAAGAATTATTGGCATTCCAGAACAAAATGAGTCACACAAGTCCACAGAGCAAATAGTCGAAGAACTACTGGAGGAAAATTTCTCTAACTTCCTCAAGGGCAAAAAGATAGAAATAAAAGAAGCCCAACGAAGTCCAGGAAGGATGGACCCCAAAAGAAAATCACCAAGACATATCATTGTCAAGCTCTCCAAA
>NW_006408685.1:6829347-6839487 GCF_000296735.1 Chrysochloris asiatica
ATTGTTTCTATAGTTTTTCTATTTTCTATCTCATTTATTTTTGCTCTGATCTTTATTATTTCATTTCTTTTGGTGGCTGTAGGTTCCCTCTGTTGGTCTGTTTCTAATTGTTGTAGATGCTGTGTTAATGTGTTAATTTTGGTTCTTTCTTCTTTTTGGATGTGTACATTTATTGCACTAAATTGTCCTCTCAGCACCATTTTTTCTGTGTCCCGAAGATTTTGGTATTTTGTGTTTTTGTTCTCATTTATTTATAGAAACTTTGTGAATTCACGTTTAATTTCTTCTACTACCAGTCACTTTTCAGCAGGGTGTTATTCAGTTTCCATGTATTTGACTTGATTTCCTTGATCTTCCTATTGTTGATTTCTAATTTGATAGCATTATGGTCTGAGAAGATGCTTTGTAGTATTTTGATATTTGTAAATTAATGGATATTTGCTTTGTGGCCTAAAACATGGTCTATTCTGGATAATGTTCCATGTGCACTGGAAAAGAATGTGTATTGTGCAGTTGTTGGGTTGAATGCTCTGTATGCATGTATGAGGTCCAATTGGCTCTTTGTGTTGTTTAGTTCTTCTGTGTCTTTGTCAAGTTTCTTTCTGGTTGTTTTATCCATTTTTGAAAGTGGTCTATTAAAATCACCCAGTATTATTGTAGATTCATGTATTTCTTTCTTCAAATCTATTAGAGTTTGTTTTATATATTTTGGAGGACTTTTGTTGGGAGCATAGATATTTATTATGGTTATTTCATCTTGCTCAATTGTCCCTTTAATCATGAGATAATGTCCATTTTTATCTATTATGCTGGGTTTTGTCTTAAAGTTTATTTTATCAGAGATTCATACTGTCACTCCTGTTGGTTTTTTATTTCAATTAGCTTGACATATTTTTTTTCATCCTTTGACTTTTAATCTCTTTTTGTCCCTGTGTGTGAGATGTGTCTCTTGCAGACAGCATATTGAAGGATCTTGTTTTCTTATACATTCTGCCACTCTCCGTCTCTTAACAGGTGCATTTTATCCATTTACATTCAGTGTAATTTTCAATAGGTACGGATTAATTGCTGTCATGGTTTTTTTGTGTGTGGTGTTGCCGCTTCTTTGTTCTGTGTGTTTCCCTATCTTGAGATCATGCTTTTTGTGTCCTTTTTGTGAGTTTCCTCATACTTTTAATGTTTCCATGTTCTTCTTGGATTTTCATTTTCTTGGTATGCTGTGAAGTGTTAATTTTTTTTGAGGTTGCCTTATAATCCATTTACTTTTCTCTCCATTTATTGCAGTCTATTTTATCCTGTAATCTACCTGACCTCATCATCTGGGTCTCTGTTCCTACATGTTTACCTTCTTTTACATTGCAATTGTTTTGATCATAGACTGACCTTCCAGATTCTCTGTGTTTGTTCTCATAGTTTTGTTGTGTTCTTGACTCTTCCTTCTGTTGACTTAGTTCTGGAAGGTGCTGCCACATGTGTCAACCTCTGGTTGTTGTCTGTTCTTGTTATTTCCCCTTCCACAGAACTTCCTTTGGGGTGTTTTTGTAGTGCAGGTTTGGCTTTGGCAAAATCCTTTAGCTTCTGTTTATCCTGGAATGTTTTGATTACACCGTCGTATTTGATTGATAGCTTTGCTGGATGAAGGATTCTTGGTTGACATTTGTTGTTGTTGTTGTTTCAGTGTTTTATATATATATCCCCATTGCATTCTTGCTTGCATGGTTTCTGCTAAGAGATCCGAGTTTAATATGACTTGCTTGTCTTTGTACGTAGCACTTTTGTTTTCCCTAGCTGCTTTCAGGAGTTTCTCCTTATCTTTGATTTTGGATAGCTTGATTATGATATGTCTTGGTGATTTTCTTTTGGGGTCTATCCTTCCTGGGTTTCACTGAGCTTCTTGAATGTTTCTTTTTTTCACTTTTCAGGATGTTAGAGAAATATTCTCAATAATTCTTAAGTTATTCCTCTTCATGTTGTCCAACATGAATTTAGACCTTCTTCAGATTTTTTTTTATCCCTTTTTCTATTTGCTCTTTTATCTTAGTGGTATTGAGAGATTTGTCTTCCAGCTCACTGGTTCTGCCTTCCATCTCGTCTCGTCTACTTCTTTGCCCTTTCAGAGTATTTTCTATTTCTAATATTCTATTATTGTTCGTTTTGACCTCTTTCTATAGGTTTTGAATTGTTTCCAATGCTGTATCTATCTTATTTGATTGTTCCTGTAGCACTTTCCTGACTTCCTTATTTTTCTCAACTCCATTGTAAAGTGTTTTGAAACATTTTATAATCATTTTTCTGAATTCCTTCTCAGGCATTTCCAAGGCCTGCCCTCCTTCCAGAATGGAGTCCAGGTCTACTTCTAGGTCATTTGTTTCAGACATTTTATCTTGTTTCTGGACATGTGCTGATATGGTCATCTGCTTTTGCTTCTTGGACATGTTTAATGTTTATCTGTGGCCTTTATACTTATTTGAGTATGTGTTTTTGTATTTTTTATGCTTTCTGATTGCTTCCAGGTAGATGTGATCATCATGTGGGCCTCCCTTTTCTCTCTTCTAATTGCTTAACTCAGAGTAACTTTCAAAGTTGTTGTCTGCCTCCCTGGTATATGGCAGTTAGTATTGGTTCTTGCCTGGGCTTTGGTGTTTTATAGAGTGTGATTGTAACTTGACTATATGTTAGCAGTTGCTGACTCTTCTTGGGTAATATAGGGAGAGAAATTGTCCCCCAAAGGTAGAAGGGGGAGCATAAAACAGCACCAGCAAAAACAAAAAAAACCAACAACAACAACAACAAAACTAGACTGAATATTGTTGTCTATAATCACAGAAACGAGTGAGGAGGGCGAAAAGAAAAAAAAAAATCTGTAGCCTAATATGAGTATGACTTTAATGTCCTCTCTTCAGCTTCTTGCTTTTAAAGTTGCCTAAGATATTTCAAGATGCCAGTGTTGGTTATTTTGCTGTACCTCAGGCTTTAATATAATTTTTGGCCTATTTTGTTTTTAAACTCTCTTTCTCTCTCTACAGCGCATTCCTGGCCTTTCTCATATTAAACAAACAAACAAACAAACAAAAAAACCTTCAGGGCCTGCTCTTGGGCTGAGTACCTGTGCACATGTGTGGCAGAAGAACCCACCAGTGGTGAGGGTAGGGAGTGTCCACTCGCTCAGCCACCCTCCCTCTAGTTACCAGAATGGAGGTGCACAAACAGTGGGGGAGGGGGACAATAACCAGATACTAAAAAAAAAAAAAGAAAAATCAGAACAAAGCAAAACCAATAAAGTGTATTGTCCACCTTTGTTCCAAGGTTACCATGGCATTTTTCCATGGTGTTTCTGCTTCCCCGCTTGGTCTTGCCATTTGGTCTCACCCAAGATGTCGGCTCCAGGTCTCTGAGCCCAGCAGATTCAAAAGTACATGATTTCTTACTTTAGCTTCAAGTTCCACTACCTATAAGCCTTCAAATTTTTAAAATATTCCTAGTTATATGTTTCCAAGTTTTGGAGTTCTGCCGTGGATCTGCTTTGCCTGGTATTCTGTGGTTTTGCTGATGGCTAAATTCACTGCTTCTCCACCCTAGCTGCCATCATGCCTCACCTCTCCCTTTTCTTTTGATGCTTTCTTCATCGTTCAGTGTTTTGCACATAGAATCCTTCACTATTGCAAGTCAATGTTTGAATTTTTTCTTCAGTTCATTCAGCTTGAGAAATGCTGAGTGTGTTCTTCTAATTCCAGATCATTACACAATTTGTCATAATATTTTACTTTGTCTTCTCAAGCAGATCTTTGAAATTTTCTATTCATCTCTTGTATCTCTTCACTTCTTCCATTTGCTTTAGCATCTCTATGTTGGAGCGCAAGTTTCAAAGTCTCTTCTGACACCCATTTTGGTCTTTTCCTTCTCTCTTGTCTTCTCAGTGACCTTTTGTTTTCTTCTTGTATGTGTTCTTGATGTGATCCCACAACTCTTCTGGTCTTTGGTCTTTAGTGACTAATGTATCAAATCTGTTCTTCAGATGATCTCTAAATTCAGGTGGGATATATTCAAGGTCATATTTTGGCTCTTTTGTAATTGTTTTCACTTTCTTCAACTTCAGTCTGAATTTGCATATGTGCAGTTGATGGTCTGTTCCACAGTCTGCCCCCTGGCCTTGTTTTGGTTGATGATGCGGAAGGTTTTCCACCGTTCTTCCAACAAAAGCAGTCATTTTGATTTCTGTGTATTCCATCTGGTGAGGTCCATGTGTATAGTCATCTTTTATGCTGTTTTAAAAAGGTATTTAAAATTAATAAATCACTGGTCTTGCAGATTTCTATCATGTGTTCTCCTGCATCATTTCTATCACCAAGGCCATATTTTCCAACTACTGATCCTTTCTCTTTGTTTCCAACCTTTGCATGCCAATTGCCATTGATGATCAATACAACTTGATTGCGTGTTTGATCATTTTCAGACTGAAGAAATTGGTAGACTTCTTCTATTTCCTCTTCACTGGCTTTAGTGGTTGGTGAATAAATTTGAATAATAGTGGTATTAACTGGCCTTCCTTGTAGGTGGATGAATATTATCCTATCACAGATAGCACTGTACCTCATGACTGCTCTTGATATGTTATTTTTTATGATTAATGCAACATTCCTCTTCAATTTGTCATTCCAAGCATAATAAACCATCTCATTGTCATATTCAGAATGGTCAATACCAGTCCATTTTAGCTTACTAATGCTTAGGATGTTGGTGTTTATATATTCCCTTCATCTTTGACAATTTCCAATTTTATTAGATTCATACTTTGTACATTACATGTTCTGATTATTCATGGATTTTATTGCTATTTCTCTTCATTTTGAGTTGAACCCATGAGCAAATGAAGGTCCCAAGGGCTTTACTCCATTCACATCATCATGGTCAACTCTACATTGATGAGGAAGCCTTCCCCAGTCATATTTTGAGTGCGTTCCAACTTGAGTGACTCATATTCTGGCATTGTATCTGACAATATTCAGGTGCTCTTCATCTTGTTTCAACATTCAGTCATCTGATTCTGGCTGTGTTCCACTGATATTCATAAGATTTTCAGTGACTAAATATCTGAAATACTTTGTCTCTTCTTCTTCCTAGTCAGCTTCATCTCGATGCTCATCTGAAAACTTTCCACCCTGGTTGACCCTGCTGGTATTTAAATACCAGCGTTATAGCTTTCAGAATCACAGCAACACATAAGTCACTACAGTATGACAAACTGACAGACTTGTGTCTACCCTCTAACAAAGGAGCTCTGGTAGCATGCATATAGGTTGCATGTTGAGCCACTAGTCTCAAAACCAGTAGTTCAAAACTACCAGCTCTTCCACGGGGAAAATATGAGGCTTTCTGTTCCCATAAAGATTTACAGCCTCAGAAACTCTATGCAGTGTTCCTATAAGTTAAAACCAACTCCACGTCACACCACCATCCTCTAACAAGTAAATAATTTCCCTTCCCTCCAACCATTGAAAAGCATCATAGAATTTAGCAAACAAAAGCAAACTTTTCTTAGCTTTTTAGAACAGTGGTCTCATATAATATTTGTGTGTGTGTGTGTGATTGACTAATTTCACTCAGCCTATTATCTTCCAGGTTCATCCTTTTGCTTTCATGTAGGATGTTCTTGAAGCCATCCCACAACTTGCCTGTTCTTCAGTTATTAGTATTCAATGAATCAAATTTGTTCTTGATATGGTTTCTAAATTTAGGCCCTATTTACTCAAGGTAGTATTCTGGCTCTCAAGAACATGTTTTAATTTTCTTCAATTTCAAGCTGAACTTGCATATGGGCAACTGATGGTCTGGTCCACATTTGGTCCCTGATCTTGTTTTTGCTGATGGTATTTTCTCCATCATCTCTTCTTACAAATTTAATCAATTTGATTCCTGTGTATTCCACCTGGAGAAGTTCATGCATATAGTTGCCATTTATGCTCTTGAACAAGGTATTTGCAGTGAAGAAGTTCGTCATTTTGCAAAATTCTATCATGTGGTCTCCAGCATCATTTCAACTCATTAAGACCTAAGATATCAAACTGTATGTGTTTCATTTCAATTTTGACTTATAATTTTCCTAGATTCATGCTTTGCACATTCCATGTTTTGATTGTTAACATCTGCAGCTGTTTCTTCTCATTTTTAATTGTGCCTCATCAGCAAATGATGGGCCCGAAGCTTTGCTCCATCCATGTCATGAAAATTAACTCTACTTTGAGAAGGCAACTCTTTCCCAGTCACACTTGCCATGCTTTCTAAACTAAAGAACTTATCTTCATGTTTTATATCAGACAATGTACCACTGCTATTCATAAGGTTTAACTCAATAAGCCCTCAGAAGTGGGCCACCCATTTCTTCTTCCTAATCTGTTCTAGGTCTGTAAACTCTGCTAAAACCTATATAATATGGGTGACCATGCTGGTATTTGAAACACCAAAGGCATAGCTTCCAACATCACAGCAATAGGCAAGCAACCACAGGATTGCAAATTGATAGATTAGTGGGGAATTTACCTGTAGGTTTTTAATGTTCTTCTGTCTATGATCCACACCTGCACAACCTCATCCAGCATGTACATTAATACTGAAGTGAAACAAATAGCTGCTGCCTTTAAATTAAAACTACACAACTCAGCATATCTTAGATCCTCTTGGCAACTGTCAGACCTCTGAGAATCTGGCCCTATTTGCCTTCAAAACAAGCCAATGTTTTAACTTAGATCAGGGTGTTCTTGTTTTACTTCATGTGGCAAGGCCTATGTGGTATACTGAATTATTTAATCTGTCTCTTCTATACTTAGTCTTATGGTGTTGGTGAAGAATATTGAAAGTATAATGTCAGAAGAACAAACAAATTAGAAGTACAGACAAACTACTCCTTAGAAGTCAGGATGGCAAGACTTTGTCTATTGTACTTTGAACATATTATCAGGAGGGACCAGTCTATGGAGAGGGACAAATAGGGGCAATGAAAGAGTGGAAGATGCCCAACAAAACAAATTGACACAGTTTTGAGGATGGTGTAGGACAAGGCTGTGTTTCATTTGATTGTGCATAGGATCGCTATGAGTTTGAACCAACTCGATGGTACTTAACAGCCATCTTAGTCTTTGTAACCCCCATCAAATGACTCTCTTTCTGATGGGTCCAAGTAAGAGAAGGTAGGATAAAATACCAATAAGGATGATATGATTCCGTTGTGAATGGCTGTTAACAGAGTTAATAGTTATTGTAAAAACTTGGAACTCTAATGTGTATAAAATGAACCATCTCAAAAACAGGAAGGGGGATCACACTAACATCAAGAAGAAAGTGGAGTACATCATTAGGACCCAGATTTCCTTGACTCAGGGACAGAAAATTGTAACACAAGAGGAATGACAAGTAGAAGCAAAAGAACCATGAGCTTTTCCCTGGAAAGCCCCTCTACAGGTTGCTATAAGTAGAATTGACTTGATAGCACTTAATATGGTGTCAATGAGGCAAGATTTGTGATGGTAATGCTAACGAGGCAGGATAAAATCTAAAGGAATAGGTTGTATCTTTTTCTTTCTTTAAAACTTATATTGAGAATTTAGTAATTGTTTACATGAGAGAATATTGGTTTTGCACTCAACCAGTCATTGCAATGATTACAATCCCCTCCATTAACCATTAGTTAAAAGTATTTACCTCTACTCCCCTTTTTTTATGTACACAATGTTACAATGTTACAATACCTTCAGTTCTTCCATCTCCCCTTCCTCCAACTCCATTTTGTCTGTTTCCCCGCCCTAAGCTACAAGACGCGTAGTTTAAAGGGCAACATGGCTTTTGATAGGCCAGAGCTAAATCACCCCAGCAATGACGACTTCCTTGTTGTTGAACTTATATAAGTCCCCTCCCTTCCCGTTGACTTCCTCTTCTTCTTCCTCTCCTCCCTTCTGCCTCCTGCCTTCTCTCTCCGGCAGAGGTTACCTTCCTCACCCTGAATAAAAGTCTCTAGATGGGCCATTTGGTGTGAGGTGTGGTTGATGAGCGGAGCCGGGTTGTTTTTTCCCTTTCACACAAAAACACACAGGAATATATAATGGTTTAAACAACCAAATGACACATTTTGCAAGCCACTCTTATGCCTGCCAGCATACAGCCTTTCTCTTTCTATAAGTCTTAAGCTATTCTATCTCTCCATGCCATCACCTCTGCCTCCATCTCTGACGTTGCTGCTTTTCTAGTTAAGATCCCATGTTCTGCACTTGTTCTTTCCTCCAGGTCATATGGAACTCTGCTACTGGAATGTAATCTTAACTACTCCCTCCTTTTTATTACACATCTTCTACCTTTAAAGTTGTTACAATCACTATTAGTCATGATAACAAACACTCATTATTGAAGAAAAAAATTCCTGTCCCCATCTCCTTTCATCAGACCTATCTAGACAAGATGATAACTATTCACTGGGGATTCTACCTTCCCCCACTGGTCTGAAACTAAACTCCCTCTTTAAAACTTGTAAGCCAGCCACTTTGTGCCATAATCTCCCCTTCCTTTTAGGTAGCCAATGTCTAAGTTGCCCATCTTTATCAACGCTGTGTACTGATGCTTGATGTGAAGACTCCTCACCTCTCAGTCAGCATTTTGAGCAACTACATTCATAAGCAAAGGTGTCAAGTTCATTAATTTGTAGCAGTTTACATTTGCTTCCTGTATCAAATTTCTTTTTCTTCCTGTAGTCGAAATCTGATCATCAAGCAATCCAAGCAAAGTCAAATGCAAGTTTGGGCATTCTTGTGCACCTCCGCACACTTCGTATCAGCTGGATGCTTCACTCTCAGCTCTAACCTCCAGAAGCAATATTAGTGTTCATGGGCTCAGGAGTTCCTAATTCTCCCTAAATTTCAGATAAAACTCCCTTCCTCTTTGCTAATATCAATGTCGACAGGATTCTATGGAACATGGTTGAACTAAGCCCATGTCTTCATTACTGGCTTTCCCCTACTCCAATTCACAAGTAGACCAATGCAGTCACCAGAGAGTTTACAATCCTGCTTGTGTGTTCCCTTTAGTTTCTGTCTTGCAAGGGAGTTTGTCCTAAAGGGCCTTGATGGCTTGCCTATATGACTCCCAGGCAAAAGGCTTACTTGTTGTTGTAATAGCCAATAAGTCTGTTTCCCTCACACATACTAGTCTTTCTTTCAAAACACTACTTTCATTATTGAAAGATTATCTCAGCAAATTATTTAATGATGCAGAAAGCATGAAAAGAATATGGAAGGAATATACAGAGAAACTGTATCAAAAGGAAATGGTTGATACTCGACCTTGTCAAGAGGCAGCATATAATCAAGAGTCAATGATGCTGAAGGAAGTTCAAGGTGCATTCAAAAAGAACAAGGCAAAGAACAAGGAACCAGGAATTGATGGAATAAAAATGGAAATGTTTCAAGAAAGTGGGCTAGCACTGGAGGCACTCTATGCCAAGACATTTGGAAGACAACATCTGCCAAACTGATTAGAAGAGATTCATATTTGTACCCATTCCAAAGAGCAGTGACCCAATGGAATGTGGAAATCATCACACAATATCTTTGATATCTCATGAGGGTAAAGTTTTACCAAAGGTAATATAGAAATGGTTGCAAGCACACATTGACAGAGAACTTCCAGAGGTTCAAGCCAGTTTCAGAAGAGGCGATGGAATGAGGGATATCTTTGCTGATGTCTGATGAATCTTGACTGAAAGCAGAGAATACCAGAAAAATGTTTACCTGTGCTGTATTGACTATGCAAAGACTTTCTGTTGTGTGGATCATGAAAAGTTATGGACAACATTGCAAAGTATGAATATTTTGGAATACTTAATTGTGCTCATGAGGAATCTGTATGTGGACCAAGTGGTAGATGTTTGAACAGAACATGGGAACACTGAATGGTTTAAAATTAAGAAAGGTGTGTGGAGCAGAGAAGACTTTAAGAACTGTTTAACCCTTAGAGAACTGATTAAACTCCAGAGACTTTCTGCCATTTTGCTTGTCGGGCGTGGGGAATGGGGAATTAACAGATGTTACAGACTTTGCAATCGTTCATCAACCATCGTATGTTTTATTGCCTGTTAACATTCTCAGAAGCTAGGCAAAT
>NW_006408685.1:6840790-6842174 GCF_000296735.1 Chrysochloris asiatica
ATTTACTGATGAAGATCAAAGACCACAGCCTTCAGTATGGATTGCCTCTCAACATAAAGAAAGCAAAAGTCCTCACAAGTGGACAAATAAACAACAATCTTATCAATGGAGAAAAGATTGAAGTTGTCAAGCTCTTCATTCTTCTTGGTTCAACCATCAACACTCATGGAAGCAGCAGTCAAGATATCAAATGACGTATTGCATTAGGCATTGAAAAGAACATTAGGAAAGCAACACCATTTACGATAGCCACCCAACGGATGAAATATCTAGGAATAAATGCAACCAGAGAAATAAAGGACTTATACAAAGAAAACCAAAAAACCGTACTACAAGAAACCAAAAGAGACCTACAAAAATGGAAGAATGTACCATGGTCTTGGAGAGGAAGACTTAACATTGTGAAAATGTCAATAATACCCCAAACAATTTGCATATATAATGCAATCCCAATCCAGATTCCAATGACATTCTTCAAAGAGATGGGAAAACAAACAGTTACAAACTTTATATGGAAAGGAAAGAGACCCAGGATAAGCAAAGCACTGCTTAAGAATAAGAATAAGGTTGGAGGCCTGTCACTCCCTGACTTCAAAATTTACTACATGGCTACATTGGTCAAAACAGCTTGGTACTAGTACTATGAAAGACACATAGATCAATGGAACAGAATCAAGAATCCAGAAGTTAACCCATCTACATATAGCCAACTGATTTTTGACAAAACACCTAAATATATCGCATGGGGAGGTGATAGTCTCTTCAACAGATGGTGCTGGAAGAACTGGAAAGCGATATGCAAAGACTGAAACAAGACCTTCACCTCACACCTTATACAAAAACCAACTCAACATGGATAAAAGACCTAAATGTGAATCGCAGAATTCTGATGGCCATCAATGAAAAAATATGGACAAATGTGAGGGCACTAATTCAGGGAATACACAGACTACCAAACATTTTGAAAACTACACAAACAAAAGTAGACAAAATAGATGATTGGGACATACTAAAAATTTAAAACTTATGTGCATCAAAAGACTTCACCAGAAGACTAGAAAGGGAACCCACAGAATGGGAAAAACTTTTTGCAATGTCACATCAGACAAGGGACTCATTTCTAAAATATACAGGAAACTACAACACATTTACAAGAAAAAGACAAATAACCCAGTTAAAACATGGTCACCGGACATGAACAGACATTTCATCAAGGAGGAGATCCGGGCAGCCAGCAAACATATGAAGAACTGTTCATGATCACTAGCCATTAGAGAGATGTAAAACAACAATGAGATATCATCTCACACCACCAACAACAACAAAGATAAAAAAAGTAGAAGACAATAAATGCTCGTGGGGATGTGGAGAGACTGGGACACTC
>NW_006408685.1:6842863-6844349 GCF_000296735.1 Chrysochloris asiatica
AGAGAAAGGAATAGCCAGAAATATCACCATAGAAAGCTTGGAAATCTGTCTTTTGCCTATAACTGATTGGAATGTCTAAAATGGGCTACAATATGCCCAGTGAAGGAGGCTTCCTGTGGAGCCTCTTCTTTGCCTAAGACCACATGTGGAATCCTGAACAGCATCCAGAATATTCTGAGGTGGGAAATTTCAACTTGAAAGGACAAGCACACCAGCCTGGAGTGGCTAGAAGAACAGAAGATACTTTTTGAAAGAAAGACCAACAGGAAACATACAAAACAATAACGGCAGACCAACTGATTACTATAAGAACAAGCAAGTTGCTTGCCTAGCAAACATCAAGGCAAGTGGTCATGTCCCCTCAGAGCAAACCCTCTTCCAAGACTAAGACTCAATGGGAATACATACTCTGATTGGTGACTACGTTCATCACCAATAAGGAGAAGTGAGGGAAAAACAGGAGTGAAGCCAGTAGTTTAGCCCTACAACATTTAATAGATTACTGTGAACCCAGGTGGAGACCTTGTTGGCCAGCAGTGTGGCAAGACCTGGGGAATCTTGGGTCCAGAGTCAGTGACTGGCAGGGGCCATGATGGCTCTGATAAGAAATACATTGCAACAACATTAGAAGCCATGTCATGGAGGAACAGAACGGCGAGAAACCCTGTGCATGAAAAGCTCATTGTTTTAGCAAAACGACAATCGAGTGTCTCCCTGGTTGGCAAAGCTCCAGGGAGAGCCTTATGCGGGGGACATGCAGTCTCTGTCTTTTCCTTTTATGAATAGTTCATTTTTGATTTTTCTTGATTTTATTATAGAAGTTTTTAGTAGAACTCTTCAATGATCATATTACAGGTAGGGGCCATGATGGCTCTGATAACAAATATATTGCAACAACACAGAGCAGCGAAAGACCCTATGCATGAAGAAAGTCCATTGTACTGCAGAGCAGCAATGGATGCCTCGTTGATTTGGCAGAGCCTCAACAGGAGATTTCATGTGGGGACATTGCTGGCTTTGTAGTTTCTTTTTTATTTCTTTCATTTTAATAAGAATCAATGTTATAAGTAATCAGTACTATACCTGTTATTCTGACTTAAGAAATATACATATTTTTTTATTTTTACAGTTTGATAATCACACATTTTAAACCAGTCAAAACAACTGCCAGTATAGAGTTGAGATCATAATCTAACACCTGTTTTATTTAAAACATAGAAAGGGAGGAAATGGCAGAGGCCATGCGGAGGACCCTAAACATGAAGGGCTCATTGTTAAGCAGGGCCACAATGGGTCACGCCTTGGAAGGCAAGGCCCCACGAGGGATCTCATGTGGGGACTCTGCAGTTTCTGTCTCTTTGTTTTAATCACCTTATTTTTAATTTTCTTGATTTTATAATAAAAGTTTTCAGTAGAATCTTAGTAAGAATTATATTAGAAATTTGAAACTTGTTTTTAGGCACCTTCACACCATATTCAATCATGC
>NW_006408685.1:6847952-6848677 GCF_000296735.1 Chrysochloris asiatica
TATGAGAGACGAAGCTTAGCCATCTTGGCCTCCAAGGAGCACTCTGGCTGTACTTCTTCCAAAACAGATCTCTTGGTTCTTCTGGCAGCCCATGGCACTTTCAGTAGTGGAAAGAGAAGATGGAAAAGCTCCATATCATCAGTGAAAACAAGGCCGGGGCAAACTGTGGAACAGACCATCAATTACTGATATGCAAATTCAAACTGAAGCTGAAGAAAATGAAAACGAAAACAAGTCTGTGAGAGCCAAAATATAAACTTGAATTTATCCCTCCTGAATTTAGAGATCATCTGAAGAACAGATTTAATATATTAAACACTAAAGACTGAAGAGCAGAAGAGTTGTGGGGTAACACCAAGAACATCATACCTGAAGAGAGCAAAAAGTCATTAATAAGACAAGAAAGAAAGAAAAGCTCAAAATAGATGCCAGAAGAGACATTGAAACTTGCTCTCCAGTGTAGAGATGCTAAAGCAAATGGAAGAAATGAGGAAGTCCAAGGGCTGACCAGAAAATTTCAAAGATCAGCTCGAGAAGATAAAGCCAAATACTATAATAAAATATACAAAGATTTGGAATCAGAAAACCAAAGAGGAAGAACACAGTCAGCATTTCTCAAGCTAGGGGAATTGAAGAAAAAAATCAAGCCTCAACTTTCATTATTGAAAGATTCTCTGGGCAAATTATTGAATGATGCAGAATGCATCAAGAAAAGATGGAAGGAA
>NW_006408685.1:6849917-6859598 GCF_000296735.1 Chrysochloris asiatica
ATGGCTAAGCTTCGTCTCTCATACTTTGGACATATTGTCTGGAGGAAACAGTCGCTGGAGAAGGATGTCATGCTGGGTAAGGTGGAGGGTTAGAGAAAGCAAAGGAAGACCCCTAAGGAAATGGATTGGCTAGGTGGTATCATTGATGGACTCAAGTGTGGCAGCTGTAGTGATGTTGGCCCAGGATCGGACAGTGTTTCGTTCTGCTGTGCATGGGGTCGCTGTGAGTCGGTTCCGACTTGATGACACCTGACAACAAAAACAACAAAGGTATTCATCAGGGTTGTATTTTTTTTTTTTTTAACCATACTTATTCAATCTGTATGGTAAGCAAGTAACAGACAAGCTACACTAAATAAAGAAGAATACACCATCAAAATTTGAGGAAGACTAGCTAACAATCTGTGGTGTGTAGAACAACCTTGTTTATTGAAGAGGACTTGAAGCATTTACTGATGAAAATCAGTGTGGATTACACCTCAACATAAAACAAATATTCTCACAACTGGACCAATAAAGAACATCATGGTAAACAAAGACAATACTTAAGTTGTCTAGAATTTCATTCTATTTGGATCAATGTCCATTGAGCAAATGTGCATAAGATCTATTTGAGGTGTTAAAAAGAAAAGATGTCATTTTGAGGGCTAAGGCAAACCTTGCCCAAGCCTTACTATTTTCAATCACCTCTTATTCTTAAGTAAGCTGAGCAATGAATAAGCAAGGTAGGAGAAAAATTGATATATTTGAATTATGTTGTTCAGGAATTATATTGAATGTACTATGAAATGCCAGAAGAATGAAAAAAATCTGTCAAATGCAGCCAGATAAGTTCCTTAGAAGCAAAGATGATAAGACTTTACCTCACACACTTTGGACATGTTATTAGGAGGGACCAGTCCCTGGAGAAGGACAACATTCTTGGTAAAGCAGAGGGTCTGTGTAAAAAAAAAAGAAAAAAAAAAAAGACCTTTGATATGGATCGACACAGTGGTTGCAACAATGGGCTCAAACATGTGATGGATAAAGATTCAGGCCTGCACAGTGTTTCGGAGTCACTATTAGTCAGAATTCAGTGGGTATCCCTTAACAAAAAAAGTCCATTGTCAGGCTAATTTATTCCCTTTTCTCCTTGCATTTTTCTTCTTCAAACCTAACTATTCTTGTCTACAAAATTGGATGAGTCCATTGCTTTTATTCATATCAGTTTCAAAGCTTATAGTCAACCTCAGTCCAGGTCTACTAACAATCATAACTTTGGTGGTGTTGGTAACTGATTATAAGAGCTAATGTAAAGAAAGTTTTCAAAGGGTATCTTTGAAGAATGAGAAGAAAAAAAAGTCACCATCACACAGTAGTAATAATATTTACCTCTAAGGAGCTCTGGTAGCATAGTGGTTATGAATCGGGCTGTGAACTACAAGGTCAGCAGTTTGAAACTACCACCTCCTTTCTCCACGGGAGAAAGATGAGGCTTTCTGTTCCCGTAAAGATTTACAGCCTCAGAAACCCTGTTCAGGGTCGCTATGGGTCAGATCTGACTCGACGGCACTTAACAACAACAACAACAATGGGGAGAACTCTATTTTTTCTCTTATATTACATTATTGCAGAGTTGAAAATGAAAGATATAGGAATATATTAATTGGATGAACACATTTTTTAAAAAAGATTAGAAACATCATTTAATAAGTGAAATAGAGCAGGAAATTTTTAACACTAGGAAATCAAAATGCCCTTAATTTTATATAGCTATCTCAGTTTGAGAATCACATCATCACCAAAAGAAAAAGTGAGAAGGAAGACAGTATAGGAGACCAACATGACATAGACAGGAGGAGGGAAAAGTCACTGGTCAGTTACTTCCACATCAGATTTCCCACCTGTGAAATCAGGCCCTTGAAGATTTTTGATTAATTCATCGTTTTCTGTAATCATCTGTGTCGGGGACCAGCCCCGACAACTTATTAGGGGGCTCACGAAGGGAGATGAGGAGTCGGTGAAAGGAATCACACGGAGTCAATAGTTTGTGCTGAATCTTCTCTTTTTCTTCTTTTTTTACTCAATTTTTCAGATCCTTATATATCGTTACAATACACAATGACTTCATAGTAATCAATTTCTTTAAACTATAACCTATTTCGTGATTACATTTTCTTTTGATTCCTGAGCCTTCAAGTTACATCAAAGGACATCAAAATATTTTCCTTGATCTTTTCATATCTTGTTTCCTTGTACTCCTTAGCTACCTTGAGAACATCTGTTTTCTGTAAGTGATTCTTTTTTTCTCTAATTCTCCCTAAAATGTCAAGTTAACCTTTAAATAGAGTTCTAAATCTTAACTCCTATTTCTACCCTCACTTGTTATTTTCTAAAAATTCATTAATCACAATTCATAATCAAAACATTATTTTTACCGTAACTGGTGAAATATATCAGTTACTCATAATTGATTTAACAGTAAAAACAAGAATATAAAAAGTACTTAAAGTTTTATGGTTATGAATAAGCGAAAACAACTTCCCTATGCTAACAATATCTCTATCTAAAAACATCTAGTTAAATTTCTACTTATATTCTTACATGTTCCCACAGCCCTTAATTGAGTCTTAGCTATTTTCTAGAGGTCTTAATGTCCCTAACTGAAACTACACAGAATGTCGATTGTAATCTTAAAGTTGAATTGGCAATGCTTTAGCTGGTGTGGTTTTTCCTAGTGGTGAAACTTATTGTTAATGTAAAAAGCAATCTTTATAACTACACATAATTGAATATGGTGTGAAATTAGCTAAATGTAATTTTTAATCCCTAAATATGATTATAGAAAAGCATATGATTATAGAAAAGCCTACTAAAAAACTTTCATAATAAAATCAAGAAAAAATCAAAATGAGCCATACATAAGAGGAAAGACGAGAACTGCAGGGCCCTCACATGAGAATTCTCCTCAGGGCCTTGCCTTCCAAGGAGAGACTCATTGTGGCCTTGCTTAACAATGAGTACTTCATGCGTAGGGTCCTCCACCGTTCCGTTCCTTGATGGCATGGCCTCCACCACATCTGTCCCACAATCTTCTCCAGCAAGTGGATTTGCATCTGTTCTTTATAAGGCTTACCTGGAAGATCAACTTCTCTAATTGGGTTTTTGAACCTGGGCAAGTTACTCATTTGCTAAGTTGTGGTTCTGTTCTATTTGAGCCTTCAGTGTGTGATATATCTGATCTTCCTTTTCAAATCTTAGTATGTAATCCTCAACACACTCCTTCATTGATTCTTCATTCTTGCAATAGCCTTCAATTACCTCCTCCTGTTTCTCACAAGCTTTTTGAAGATAAGAGAGAGACTTGCACTTGGAGTTCAGGTCTGTCATAAGCTGATTTTTTTCTTTCAGAACTTTTGGATTTTGGCTTTGGAAATCTCCCTGTTTCTGAGCCTACTCCATCACCTGGTTTACAGTCCCTTCAAACTCACTCATGATTTTCTTCATCTCTAGACACTTCACAAGGAGCTCCTAATACTTGCTTTTCAGATTCAGGTTCTTTCTTTGTGTTACTTTAACCTCCTCATTTAGCTCCTCTGATTGTACTGAAACACATCCACCACAGGACCAGCAGGCAGAGGCAGGGAAAACCTGTTTTTAACATAATTATTTCGGGACATTTAAGTGAAAATAGTAATGGTGCAAATATATGCCATTCATTTTTTGTATATTTGATAATAAACTACTTTAAATACATAATTGATGATAGCACAGCACCAATTTAATGTCAGCTGCCTTGAATCATTTTGAGAAGGAAGTGGAATATAAATTAAAAATAAATAAAATAAAAACCTTTTGTCAGATTCTAACTGTCCTCTGTCCCACAAAATAAATCCAAATGTATGAAATTGTAAATTAACTTTCTTTACCATAAAGACTGAAGTGGTATCTTTTAAATTGGTAAATAGTTTATTCTCCTAAAATTTCTAATACTTTAGTGTAATCTATTTTAAATTTCACCACAAACCTAAGCTTACACAAAATGGTTTATTATGACTTAATATGTATTGAAAGATAATGACATACTGGATGTTATCAACCAGTTTCACAATCCCAGTTAACTCATGTTTTTATTTGTAGTATTTAATTAGGGACAATCTAATTTTTGATAGAAAAACATGGTTAATTAGCTGATGGTCCAGAAAATCTGGACTGAGCTAGAAGGGTATATTTATCCTAGGAACTGCCCCAAAATAAAAACAGTTCTGAGATGGGAATGCTAGGAACTATAAGAAAAATGAAGTGAACATCCCAGGAAAAAAATAGAGGGAAAGGGAATAAGTAAGCATACTTTCCCCTTCAGTTTCTCAGGGTTATGTACCCCCTAGCCTTTGTAGGGGGTAGAGGCTCCCTTAATCTTTATTAGGTATTTTCTTCCTGTGGTTCAAGAGAAAGAGTTAATTTTAAATAATTGAAAACTTAAAATACAATCAGAATAAAGCTCTCTCTGAAACCCCAGAAGGCAAGGTTAAGATGAGATATGCTTTTCTGGGAACTTCATCCCTCACCCAGAATACCCCTCTCCGCACATATTGAACAGATATATTTCTCAATTCTACCACTGTTCGCCTCCAAACACATGTGTTGTTTTGTTTTTAGATTGTATACAAGGGCTAACAACACAATTATAGATAAACATACCTTGAGGTACAATGCAGCCTAGAAAAACCCATTGTATAACATCTGGCTTTTTAGACTTACTCCAGTTTAAGCCTATGCTGCTGGCTTCCATTCTACAAACATCAGCAAAAACTCAAGAATCAGGTAAGAGTGCCTAGAAGTAAAATTTTGGATTTTATTATGCTGTAATTAAAGGCCGTTGTCATTGTCGTTATGTGCCGTGGAGTCGGTTCCGACCCATAGTGACCCTGTACAGGGTTTCCGAGGTTGTAAATCTTTATGGGAGCAGAAACCCTCATCTTTCTCCCACGGAACCGCTGGCAGTTTTGAACTGCTGACCTTGTGGTTCGTAGCCCAATTTGTAACCACTATGCTACCAGAACTCCTTGTAATTAAAGGCAGAGGAGTGGAAAATGTTGAATGTCTTTTTGTTATAACTATGTGCAGACCTACCAAATAGGTTATTATATTACAGGCTTTCTCTAAGAAACTTATGTAAGTTCAATAAATTCTGCCTTTAAGGAGGTGGGACAATGGGATAAGGTTTGGATGCCAAACAACTTTGACAAATTGATATGTGTAAAAATAAACAAAACAAAATCTGATAATGGCAAGCTGAACTAGGGAGGAATACCAGATTACAGAAATGAGTACAAGTAAGATGGTCACTATTTATTTTATTTTTTTTAGCACATAACTTTCTATTAATGGCATTTTTGACCGATGACTCCTATCATTCAAATGTAATTATTTGCTATACTTATGGTATTGAAATCAAATATCCTCATCACTGGACCAGTAAACAACATTCTTATCAACAGAGAAAAGATTGAAGTTGTCAAGGACTTCATTCTTCTAGGATCAACTATCAACACTCATGGAAGCAACAGTCAAGAAATCAAATGATGTATTACATTAGGCAAATCTGCTGCACAAGACCGTTTTAAGTGTTGAAGAGCAAAGATGTCAGCTTGAGGGCTAAGGTGCACCTGACTCAAGTCATGGAATTTTCAATAACCTCATATGCATATGAAAGCTGGACAGTGAATAAGGAAGACCATAGAAGAATTGATGCATTTGAGTTATGGTGTTGGAGGAGATTATTGAAAGTGTCATGGGCTGCCAAAAGAACAAACAGATCTGTGTTGGAAGAAGTGCAGCCAGAGTGCTCCTTGGAGAAAACTAGAGGAGGATCAGTTTTGTGGTGAATGATTCAAGAAACTGTAAAGGTTTTGAATATGTTAAGGAACCCATTAGATAGCCAAGTAGAGGAGTCTTGACTTAAAAAGTTTGTGCTTGCAGACAAAAACTGCAGTCTTCACCATATGGATAGAATTTAAAGCCTTGGGATTGGATGGGATATGGAGTCTTGTTGAGTTGCTGTAGGATAAGCACTGGACTGCTAACCACAAGGTCAGTGCTTCAAACTCATCAGTTGCTCTTTGGAAACTTTATGGGTTGGAACCAACTCAACAGCACTTAACAACAACAAAAGGATGTTACAGAAGATAGTGATCAGTGAACTGAGTTTTGAAGTTCCAATAGTCAGAGAGTGGGAAGATGATGATGTAGCACAGGACATTGACAAGGAGTGGTCAGTAGGGAAGTGGAAAATTCTTGTTTTGTTCTGGAGACCAAATGAAATTGTTTATAGAAAGTGGTACTCATGAACTACATTAAATGCTAATAAGTGATAAAGAGTGGAATCCTGCTGTGGCACTGTAAGATAAGCACTGGACTTCTAACTGCAAGATTGGAGTTTAAACCCACCAGCCACTTCTCAGAAACCATGTATAGCAGGGGTGGTGAAGGTGCATTTGGTCTGGATCTGCCAAGGCAACTACAGGTGGTACTTCAATAAATCTAAGAGTTTTTTTTCATAGCAACATAAATTTATTTTAAGTGAATCATAACAGTGATGTAAAATTTTAGGGACAAGTAAGGAATGTCCATTAAGGGATAGTATACATATGAGTACATAACGTGACATAAATGCATGTTTTTCACCAGCTGCCCATGGCCCATCTCCATGTACTGCAGTGACTCAGAAGACAGTGCCAGGCAGACTGGGAGTGCACACGTTGTGAAAATGTTAACACCCTGTGGCAAAACTACTGTGATTCAGGGATGATGAGATGAGATGCCACGAGCTGATTCCTCGCAACATTAATAACCTTGCCTCTGATGATTGATAATGATGTTGTCAACTTCTTTGATGACACAGATGATAACTGCAATACAGTCTTTATCCACATGTCCACGATCAACAATCATCACAAAAATTGAATCTCCTATGAAGATTAAGGAAATTATAGTACACAGAAAAGACCTCAAGAGTCAATTATACAACATTGCATATGTTCCAAAACCAAGATGCAGGATTAGAACAGCAATCAAAGCAAAATAATCACATCACTAGAAACACACACACTGCATAGTTATTAAAACTTAAGTGGTGTGGTGTCCTACCAATGACGAGTACAAAAAGTTGATGCAGATTGTTGATATTTTAAAGAGAAATAGACAAATGATGATTATTTATTTTTTGAAGTCAAAGGCCAACCTGTGTGCCTAGTTTGTGGTGAGGCATTAGCAAAAGTGAAAAAAATCAATCTGGAGTGTCATTACATGGTAAACTCAATGAAATGGGAGGTCAAATGCATCTGGAAAAAAAAAATCAATGTTCTTCAGCAGAGTTTGGAATCACAAAAAGCCACTTTCACTTGACCTCTTGTTACAGAGACAACATTATTCAAATAACTTATGTAGTGAGCAAGCTAATCTCAAAGAAGCTTAGGCCTCATGTAGAGGAAGAGTTTGTGAAAGATTGTCATGATGGTTGCTGCAGAGTTGTTGGCATTAAAGTAAAAGTTTTTTAGAGTGTTAGTTTGTCACAGAGAACCATTTCAGATTGGATACTTATTTAGCCAAGACATTGGAAAAAATGTTGAAGGATTCTTCAGATTTCCAATTTTTATCTCTGGCTTGTGACAAGATAATGGTTATAACGAATGCTGCCCAACCAGCCATTTTTGTTTGTGGATAATTACAGAGTTTGACATGGGAGAGGAACTGCTGTCACTGGAAGTCATGCATGGAACTACTAGAGGTGAGGTAGTGTTTGAGAGACTTCTTTTATCAATGAAAAGCTTCAGTTAACATTTGAAAAGCTAAGTGGCCTTACTACAGATAGAGCTCCAACCATGACTGGATTCCAAAGAGGGTTAATTGCATTTGTCAAGAGATAACTGAATCGTCTCAGTCTTGATCCAGGTGAATTAATTATATGTCACTGCAGCATACACCAAGAAAGTCTCTATGCACAGTCATTGCAAATGGCTCAACAGTGTGATGTCAACAGCAGTGTCATGCATAAATTTTGTCAAAGCAGAGGGTTGGACAGCTGCTAGTATAAGGATTTACTGCATGATCTTGACTCTTATCACTGTGAAGTATGGTGGTTGAGTCACAGCAACATGCTAATGATGTTTTAGGAACAGCAGACTTAAGTCAAGCAGTTCATGGAGATGAAGAAGGGAAAACCTGTCAGGGAACTTAATGATAGCATATAGATGTGTGATCTAGTGTTCATGATGTACATTACCAAATACTTCTCAGAGCTGAACATCAAACTACAGAGCCCCACCCAGCTTCTCAGTTCTCTGCTTTCAAACGTGAAATAATTTGAAGTTAAATTAAGGCTGTACAAAGTGCAACTCGAAAGGAATAACAAGGTGCATTTCCTCACTCTGGAAGGACAAATACCTTTTACTACACTTGAATATGCTGGTGAATATGCAAAACTATTTGAGACATTTAATGAAAGATTCAAAGACAGGAAATGTAAACCAATGGAACTGAACACCTTTGCATTCAATGCATAACCAGCTGATGTGCCTGATAACCTACAACACAAAATCATTCAGCTGCAAAGTGATAAGGAACAGAAAGCTAGGTACAATAATCTTCCACTGTTTGAGTTCTATAAACATTACAAAAGCAGTGATGAACTTCCTACTTTGAGGAGACATGCATTGAAATATGCATCTGTGTGCAGAACAATGTTGCTAAGAACTATTAGCAGTTCTTATCAAAATTTACCATCACAAAGAGTCAACTGCTCTACAGACTCTCACAAACAAAGCAGTTGTGAGTAGCAACATCATCAATACCAGCTAGTATTAACTGTATCACTAAAGAGAAGCAGTTTTAGCCATCACATTGTTGTTAAGTGCCATCAAATACATTTCAACTTATAGTGACCTGTATATGGTTTCCAAGGAGCAGCTGGTGAGATTGAACCACCGATTTTGCAGTTCAAACCGACCTTGATGTTGAGTGCTTATCCTATGGCACCACACTAGGACTCCATTACATTAGGGGTGAGTTGATCAGTACTTAACAACAATGAGAAATGATCAGTCAAGTTAAGGTTAATAACAGCATGCTTTTTGTTGATTGAAAAGGTCCAACAGAAGGAGGAAAATAGGTGATGCACAAAAGAAGGGAAAGAACTGAGAACAAAGAATAAAGTATTTGACTAGGCAAGAGGGGATAAGATCCAGTGCTTAAAAGAGTTAAGAACATTCAGTTCAGTCAACCATGTGTACATACACACACATTTCCACTGTGTAGAGCATCTTCATCTAAGTACTATGACCCCTTTCAAAGCTTTCACTTTTACAAAATAATATTTAAAAAACTCACTTTCTCCTTGGGGCATTAAGCAGAGTTGCTGATGTTGTTAAGTGCCAGCGAGTTGGTTCCAATCCATAGCGACCCTGCATAGGGTTTCTGAGGAGCAGCTGGTGAGCTTGAACCGCTGACCTTGATGGTTAAAACCGGCGCTTTGCAGTGCAGCACATTAACCTACAGGCCACAGCAGGACTCCAGAGTTGTTGTTGTAAGAGTTGTTGTTGTTGTTGTCAGATGCCATCGAGTCGGAACCGACTCATAGCGACCCCATGCACAGCAGAACAAAACAATGTCCGATCCTGGGCCAACCTCACTACCACTACCACC
>NW_006408685.1:6864866-6875817 GCF_000296735.1 Chrysochloris asiatica
TCTGTCTTTGTCTGGAAGCTCATCTGAAACCTGTCCACCATGGGTGACCCTGCTGGTTATTTAAAATACCGGTGGCATAGCCCTCAGAATCATAGTAACTGAAGCCACCACAGCACGACAGACAGATGAGTGGTGGCCGTTTGGTTTTATGTTGAAACTGTCACTTTAAATTTTGATATCAATCCTGATACAATCAAGATGTTGTTTCCTGATACTATCAGTCCTGATACAATCAAGATGTTCTCTCCCAAGATGGCGGCTCTGGGAACAGCTGAGTGTCTTGAACCAGAAAACAATGGATTTCTGGATTCTTCTGAAAATTCCCCAGTTGTAAACCCTCCAATCCTTCAAACATACCTTTATATTTGTTTCAGAGTTCCAACACCATCCCCTGAGCCCTCTTGGCCCAGTATTCCGTGTTGTTGTTGACGGAGCTCTTCACTGCACATCTACCTGATCCGCCATCTTGGTTGTTCTTATATAGGTCTAAATGAGGAGATCACACGTCATTGCTGGGGTGATTGTTTTTAGGTGCTGTCAAATCAGTTCCTATTTACAGTGATCCTATGTACAACAGAATGAAATGCTGATCCTGCATCATCATCACTATTATTATGTTTGAACACATTGTTAAAGCCAATGTGTCAATGCATTTTGTTAAATGTCTTCCTCTTTATTCCTGACCCTCTGCTTTTGGGTATTATGTCCTTCTCCTGTGACTGGTCCATCCTGATAACATGCCTAAAGTACGTGAGACTAAGTCTTGACATCCTTGCTACTAAGGAACATTCTGGCTGTACTTCCTCCAAGACTTATTTGTTTATCCTTCTGGCAGTCCATGGTATATTCAGCATTTTTTCCAACACCATAATTTAAATGCATCAATCTCCCTTGGTTTTCCTTATTTGTATCCTTATTCATATAAGACAGTTGAAAATACCATGACTTGGGTCAGGTGCACCTTAGTCTTCAGTGATTAGTCTTGGCTCGTTAATATTTTAAAGAGGTCTTTTGTAGCACATCTGCCATATGCAAAATGTCATTTGATTTATTGACTCCTGCTTCCATGAGAGCTGATTGTGGATCCAAGTAAAATAAAATCCTTGATAACGTCAATCTTTTCTCTGTTGATCATGATGTTGTTTTTTATGCAGTTGTGAGGATTTTTTTTTGTTTTGGGAATATTTGCTCAGCATACATGTTGAATAGGTATTGTGAAAGGATATAACCCTGATGCACACCTTTTCTGATTTTAAACTATAAAATATCCCCTTCTGTTTGAATGACTGCTTCTTGGTCTATGTACAGGTTCCTCATGAGCACAATTAAGTGCTCTTGAATTCCCAGTCTTTGGAATGTTGCCTATAATTTGTTATGTTTCACACATTTGAATGCCTTTGCATAGTCAATGAAACACAATTAAACATCTTTCTGGTGTTCTCTGCTTTCAGTCAAGATCCAATTGATGTTAGTAATGATATCCCTTGTACCACTTAAGTGTGTGTCGGTCCTGTCCCCATCGTGAACAACAGAAGGAAACACTGCGGGATCCTGCACCATCTGTTATTGTCACCCTTTTAAATATCAAATAGGGAATAACTTTTCTATTTTGGCTTCTGAAGTGTTTTGATGAGAAGGATACCTGAATAGGACTATAGTTTATTTATCTCTGTTGTATCTCTAGTGCCTAGTACAGTGGATGACTTAGACTAGCAAAACAGTAAATGTTCTATTTGAAAGAGCTAGAAAATAATAATTAATGCCACTACAGGTCCAAGGGAGTCCTGGTGTGGCACTGTGGGTTAATACGATAGACTGCACTGTCGGTTTGAACTGCAAGGTTGGTTCAAGCTCACTAGTTGCTCCTTGGACCCTCTAGAGGGTCGCCATGGGTTGGAACCAACTCGACGGCACTTAACAACAACAACAGGTCAATAGCCTCAGAGTAGAATGGGAGTGGGGTTAGCTTTTGCCACACTGCCTTTGAGTTGATTCTGATTCATAGTGTCTCTACAGTACAGAGTTCAACTGCCCCATAGGGTTTTCTAAGACTGAATTTCTACAGTAGCAGACAGCGTAATCGTTCTCCTGTGCAGTGGCTGGTGGGTTTGAACCACCAACATTGCATTTAGAAGCCCAAACCTTACTTCACAGTGCCCCAAGGCTCCTTTGCCACAAGTAGAGTCCAATAATTGGTGTGTGTGTATGTGTGCAAACACTAGAAACACTGTAAGTGATCACCAACAAAAGAGGGCAACCAGCGAAGTTCTGAGGGAGTGGAGTATCATAAGTGTGACAAACCTGGAGGTGGGTAGGTAAGGCGTGCAGGCGAATGCAGGGCATTTTCTGCCTACCTCCATCTTCGAGGAAGCTAACGTATATAATGAACTAAAATCCCTGCCTAATGCTCTGGACTGCAAGGTCTGTTTGAAGTGCAAGGCTGGCTGTACAAGCTCACCAGCAGCTCTTTGGAAATTTTATACCGGGTCGCTAAGAGTTGGAACTGACTGGATGGCACTTAACAAGTATTTGTAGGAGACTTGTTGGCACCATGGTTAAGGTCTCTGTTGCTAAAAACCCACCATCCGCTCTGTGGAGAAAGTATGCTGTTTGCTTTCCTAAAGATTTACTGCCTTGGAAACCTTGTGAGGCAGTTTTTGATCCTATATGAGTCAGAATCAACTGGGCAGCAAAGGGTTTTTTTGTTAGTATTTGTAACTAAGCACTAAATAGATATGGTTTTGGTGTATAGGGTTCCTGCTTTTGTGAGTCGTGCAAGTAGATATTCATGGAGTGCTCCCAGACTTTGGCTCCACAAATGCTAAGGAGGGTTCATGGTTCCCCTACCCTTTAAGGAATCTTCCCGCTGACAAGGTTTTGCCATAGACTTGAGAGGGCCTGCTGAGCATGTGTGAAAAACGCCGCGCATGCTCCATGCAGAGAGCAGGTTTAAGGCAGTGGCTTTTTACTACGTTTCATCCGCCTCCACCGCTCAGCACGTCCCCCTCCTCTGTTTCCCGCCTCTCTTCACAAGGTCCCCAACATCCACCTTTGTCCCTTCCCCACGCTTACCCTAAACGCGGGAATCTCCATTGACGTCCGGTGACGCTGCTGTGCCGCCGCCGTGGGGGCTTCCTGGCGCTGCACAGGTAAAGCCGCAACTGCCGCCATATTGACAGAGCCAGGAGTCGGGAGGGGTCCTGAGGAAGCGGGTTGGGGTAAGTCACCGCGGAGCTGCAGTCACGGCGGTGGCTGTGGTGAGCACAAGCAGAGCGACAGCTCTCAGAGGGGCAGCACAGAATTGTGTTCTTTATGGGGAGTAGCTGCCTGCGGCGGCCGGGACCACGCGCTCACAGTCTCTGAGGGACCCCGTAGCGAGGGCAGCAGTTGTTGAAGGCCAGGCTGAGGGCAGTGGCGGCTGCGGGCAGTCTCAATAGACGGGATGCAAGACCGAGATGGCGGTAGACAGCTCTTGCTCAAGTGCTCCTGAAGGGGCGATGCTACCATTCCTTCCTCAGGAAGAGCCCTGGAACCAAGAAATGGAAGTGTTTGGCGGTGGTGGCGGCGGGGACTGCGGCGTGAACAGCAGCGAGGTGAGTGTGGTGTCCAAAGCGGGCTGGAGTCACCCCCCCCCCACGCCATCCAACCCTGTCTTCTCCAGATCCTGGCAGTGGACTAATAGAGATGGAGTGTGGGGTTGGGAAGCAGCGTGTTAGGGCAAACTCACTTCAGGCTGTTAGGCGATTGAGAACTCGAAGTGTGGAACTGCTCTTTCTTGGGGAATGGACGGGGAAGTGGCAGCGGATGCCAACAAGACTAGAGAGTGATTGCTAAGGGACTTAAGATCCAGGCTTGGCCTCAGGCACAGCACCTTTAAGAGTTAATGAGATTTAAGTTTTTTTTTTACTTTCCTACTTCTAGTGTAACCCAGGGATGCTCCAGGTGCCTCTTCCTCCTCTGTGAGTCCCTCTTTCTCCATCACACTCATTCTCTCTCTGAGAATACTTTAGCGAACAGCTGCGGACTCCAGCTGCTACTGAATCCGTACTGTTTTACAAATCCAGTGAAACAAACACACCAAGGTGATGAAATAACTGGGATTTTGCACATAGGGTTGGGTGCTCTCTGAATATTAGCTTTCTCCTTACACTGGCGTTTTTTGCGGGAACTGGACATGGACTGGAGGCCAGGTTTCTTTATCTACATTCAGGTGAGGATCCATTGGATCTTTTTAATTCTGCCCCCTTTCTTCATCCCCATTTTCCCTTCCCCAGCTGCGACCTCAACAAATTGGTACTTGAAAGAAAGCCTAGATGAATCTTTGGAAAGACTTAGCCTTGTTCATGCAAAATACGTTGGTTTGCTTCTCTTCTCACTTCTGAAAACTGTTCTTGGGTTTTGATATGCTGGCAGTGTTCAGGTACTTTTTCAAATTTGTTGCTTTTGTTGTTATGCAAGTGGGCAGCGTTTAAAACCAAGCATGTTTCTTTTGTGATCGAAAGTCAGATGATTTTCTGATAACTTAAATCACTTGACAGGATACTGTTCTAGTTGTTGTTGTTTGTAAGTACCGTGGAGTCGGTTCCGACTCATAGTGACTCTGCACAGGGTTTCCGAGGCTGTAAATCTCTACGGGAGCAGAGCGCCTCATATTTCTCCCGCAGAACTGCTGGTAGTTTTGAACTGCTGACCTTGAGGTTAGTAGCCCTATTCGTAACCACTAAGCTACCAGAGCTTAGAGACTACCATGTTGTTGTTAAGTACAGTGGAGTCGATTCCAATTCATAGTGACCCTGAACAGGGTTTCCGAGGCTGTAAATCTTTATGGGAGTAGAAAGCCTCATCGGTCTCCCGCGGACCCACTGGTAGTTTCGAACTGCTGACCTTGAGGTTGGCAGCCCGATTTGTAACCACTACACTACCAGAGCTCTACCATACACCTAGTAAAAACAGTTGGTCAGTGCCAAATTGTTTCACAGTAGCATATTTTGAGGTAGGGCGCAAAATCTCCAAAAGCTCAAAGTGCAACTGTATCTTCAAGAATTTGCTTCATCTTTAAATAGATGCTTTGGATTATCACATGTCCACTTTGTCTCTTTTTTTTCCCCCTTCCATTTGAACTGCAAGGTTGGTGGTTCAAGCTCACCCTACACATAAACCCTACACAGGGTTCATAAACCCTTCACAGGGTCGCTATGGGTCGAAACTGACTCGATGGAACTTAACAACAACAACAGTGTAGTGGTTATGAATCGGGCTGCTATCCTCAGGTTCAGCAGTTCAAAACTAACAGTAGCTGTTCCATGGGAGAAAGATGAGGCTTTCTGCTTCCGTAAAGATTTACAGCCTCGGAAACCCTGTACAGGGTCGCTATGAGCCGGAACCGACTCCACGGCACATAACAACAACAACCTCACTTTCTGTTATTCTTTTATAATTCCCGATTAAACTGGGGTTAAGATTTCAAACTAGAATTATTATTAAGTGCCATCAAGTCAATTCTGACTCCTAGCAATCCTATAGGATTTCCAAGGAGCGGCTGGAGGATTTGAACCGCAGACCTTTAGATTAGCAGTCCAGCACTTATTCTACAGAGCAACAACCAGGAATAGCACTTAAGGAAAAAAAAATAGTGGAAATAAATTCAGAAGTACTTAAAGTTGAATGTTTTGTAATTTTCATATATTAGGGAACTAAGGAGCTCTGGTATCGTAGTGGTTATGAATCGGGCTGCTAATCTCGCAGTCAGCTGTTCCTCGTGAAAAAGATGAGGCTTTTGCTCTAGTAAAGATTTACAGCCTCGGAAACCCTGTACAGGGTTGCTACGAGTCAGAACCGACTTCACGGCACATGACAACAACATGAGGGAACTAAACAGTTCAGGAATTCATGTTCATAGTCTACATTTCTAAGAACAGGATAAAGAGGAGTTTATTTCTTCTTGGAATATTGGTACACTTTCTAGTTGCACGAGTTTTCTATTAAGACTATTTAAGAGGACAGGAATTCTGTTTTATTTATATATGTAAACTTGATTTGTACTCCCAGGCATTGAGTTTATAAATACAGTTAAATGCTTTGATAAAAGGATGGGATGGGGGAGGAAGCCTTTTGCTTGCCTACTGGTGGTTGTGTGCCCGTGGAGTCGGTTCCGACTCATAGAGACCCTGTATAGGGTTTCCAAGGCTGTAAATCTTTACCTGAGGAGAAAGCCTTATCTTTCTCCCATGGAACGGCTTGTAGCTTCAAACTGCTGACCTTTAGGTTAGCAGCCCAACTCATAATGACTACACTATCAGAACTCCTTTGCATGCCTATTAGTTTACACATTTTTGTTTGCTTGTGACTTTAGTATTTTTTCAATTACAATTACCACATAGGATTTTTTGTTTTGTTTTAGTGTTTGAAGCAGGTTTTCAGTATTGTAGTGGTTTAGTCATTGGCTTCTCTACCTTGGCAATTTAAGGAGTTCTGGTAGCGTTGTGGTTACGAGTCAGGCTGCTAACCTAAAGGTTAGCCATTACACAGGAGAAAGAAGAGGCTTTCTGCTCTCCTAAAGATTACAGCCTCAGACACCCTGTACAGGGTCATTATGAGTCGGAACCGACTCCATGGCACATAAAACAGTTAAGATTAATTAAATTTAACCCTGCAGATGACTTGAACATATTTCAAGTGAAAACTAAGTGCTGCATTTGAAGAGATCTGCTTAGTCATTAAAAGTTTGTTTTTTCTTTCTTTATAAGGCTATTTGTTTGATAGAAAGGAAACAGTTTTATTTCCCAGAATTTGTTTGTATTTTAATTATATGTTTGCTACTGCTGGCTTTAGAAGTGATAACATTTGAGTAGATATTTTATAGCCCTAAATTATGCTGAATTTTATAACTAAGGGCATTCTCATTGTTTTCTTAAAAATGTGTTAGAATCCTTAAAGAAAATGGAAATAAGACTTTATTAAGGGAAATAATGCTATTTTTTTTTGTGTGTTTTATTCTAATAGGATTAAAAATTATAGACACCACTATATTGTATGTGGAGTCCTGGTGTGGTGCTGTGGGCTAACGCATCAGACTGTAAAGTCGTTTGAACTGCAAGGTTGGTGGCTCAAGCTCACCAGCTGTTCCTTGGAAACCTTATACAGGGTCGCTATGGGTCGGAATCGACTCCACAGCACTTAACAACAACAACAATATTGTATGTGGAGTCCAGGTGTGGCACTATGGGTTGATGTGTTGGACTGCAAAGTCAGTTTCAACCACAAGGTCAGCCGTTTAAACTCACCAACCACTCCTCAGAAACCTTATGCAGGATCTCTATAGGTCGGAACCAGCTTGACAACACTTAACAACAGCAACAATATTGTATTTGGAGTCTTTTTCAGTATTTTTTACCTGTCTTGTTTTCATGGGCAGTTATTAAGTATTGAATAATAATTTGTTGCTGTTGTTAGGTGCCATTGGGTTGGTTCTGACTTATAGTGGCCCTGTGCATAACAACAAAACATTGCTCTGTCTGCTATCCTGACAGTTGTTATGTTTTAGCCTATTGGTGCTGCCCTGTGCCAGTTCATCTCTTTGGGGATCTTCCTCTTATTTTGCTGACCCTTTACCAAATATTATGTCCTTCTCTAAGGAACATTCCTCCTGATAACATGTCCGACGTATGAGGAACAAAGTCTCGCTATCCTGGCTTATAAGGAGCCTTCTGGCTGTATGTCCCCCAACGAAGATTTGTTTGTTCTTCTGGCATTCATGGTACTTTTAATATTCTTTTATACAGTAACTCAAATGCATCAATTCTTCTATTTCAATTCTTCTTATTCATTACCCAACTTTTACATGCATATGAGCTGATTGGAAATACCATGGCTTGGGTCAAGCCAACCTTAGCCCTCAAACAGATATTTTTGCTCTTTAACACTTTGAAGAGGTTTTTTGCAACAGATTTGCCCAGTGCAATATGTTACATGATTTCTTAACTGCTGCTTCTATAAATATTGATTGTGGATCCAAGCAAAATGAAGTATTTGACAACTTGAATCTTTTCTTCATTTATCATGATGCAATTTATTGATCCAGTTGTGAGAATTTATGTTTTGTTTACTTTGGGGTGCAACGCATACTGAAGGCTGTTGTCTTTGTTCTTCATAAGTATGTATTTAAGTCTTCTTTGCTTTCAGCAAGCAAAGTTGCATCATCTGTGTATCTGTTAATGAGTCTTCCTCCAATCCTGGTGCCACGTTCTTCATCATAAAATCCACCTTCTTGGATTATTTGGTCAGCATACACATTGAATAAACATGGTGAAAGAATATAACCCTGACACACACCTTTCCTGATTTTAAACCATTTACTGTCCCCTTTATCTGTACGAATGACTATCTCTTGGTCTATGTACAGTTTCCTTATGAGCACAATTAAGTATTCTGGGATACCCATTATTTACAATGTTATCCATAGCTTGTCTTGATATACACATTAAAAAGCCTTTGCAGGGTGGCTGATTGGGGAGCAGTGCAGTGAGGATCTCTGTCAGCAATAACAAAGAATACCAGACAAAGCAGGTTCAGGTGACAGTCCCAGAACTCTGAACTACATATAAAGGAATATTTAGAAAGTTTGATGGCTTACAGCCAGTGGAATTTGTAACAGAAGCAAGAAATCTAGTGCTTTCTTATTGGCCGGCTTCAGCAGCTCCTAGAGCAGCCATTTTGGGTGAAACTGAGTGCCGTAAGGATCAGAGCCACTGAGGATCCCTGATGCCTGACAGATCCTCGGAGATAAAGGTGTGGACATTTTTTTTCTTTCTTTCTTTTTTTTTTTTTTTTTTTTTGTCAATGTTCATTCTTTTGCTGTCTGCACACCTCCATTCTGGTGATTAGAGGGGGTACCTGAGTGAGTGAACACCACCCCCCCCATGACCCCTGGATGGTTCTACTACACATGCACACAGATCTGCTCAGCAGAATTTAAAGGGAAAGGCCCTGCTTAAAACCAAACGGCAGCACAAACTGGCCACAGCCAGCCCTGAACTGTTTACCACTAGGATAAAGGACTGAACAGGGGTTGTGGAGTGGGAGAGAGACAGACTAAAAAGGAAACAGGCTGAAAATTAAATCCTGAATTACGTCATAATGACCAACAGTGGCATCTTGAAATTGCTCAGACAGTCTTGAAGGCAAGAAGCTGAGAGAAGGACATTAAAGTTTTACTCATATTTAGTTACAAAAAAAATTTTTTTTTTTTGCTTTCTCTTCTATTTTTTCCTTGATTATAGATTACAGTAACCAATTTGTCTTTTTTGCTGTTGTTTTGTTTTCTTGGTCCTCTCTTTACCTTTATGGAGCTCTTTCCCTACATTACCAAAGAAGAGACAGTAATTGTGGTCATATAGTCAAGCTACAATAACACCCTATAAAGTCCCACCATCCAGGCAAGAACCAACACCAGTTTCCATACACCAGGTAGACAGCCAACAACTGCGACAGTTACTCTGAGTTGAGTAATAAGAGTGAAAAGGGAAGCCCATTTCCCAATCACATCTACCTGGGGCAATCAGAAAGCATAATAAAACATCACCTAATTATTAAGGTCACAGGTAACTATCAAATGAGCTGGAGGTATACAAAGACTTTAAATTGGAAAGAAGGCAGGCTTTGGAAATGCCTGAGAAGGAATTCAGAAAAATGGTAATGAAATGTATCAAAACACTTTACAGAAGATTTGAGAAAATAAGGAAAAAGTCAAGAAAGCGCTATAAGAACAATCAAATAAGATACATACAGCATTGGAAACGATTAAACACCTACAAAAAGAGGTACAAACGATTAATAACAGAATATCAGAAATGTACAATACACTGAAAGGGTGAAGGAGAGGAATTGAAGACATAGAAGCCAGAAATAGCAAGCTGGAAAACAAATCACTCAATACTGCTAAGATGGAAGAGCAAGCAGAAAAAAGGATAAAAAATCTGAAGAAGGTCTAAGACTCATGTGGGACAACATGTAGAGAAATAACAAGAATTAATGGCATTCTGGAACAGGAAGAATCACACTGAGGAGATAGTTGAAGATCTGCTGGAAGAAAATTTCCCTAACATCCTGAAAAGTGAAAAGATAAGCTTTCAAGAAGCTCAGCAAACCCTAGGAAGGATAGACCCAAAAGAAAATTACCAAGACTTATAATAAGCTCTCCAAAATTTAAGACAAAGATAAAATCCTGAAAGCATCTAGGGAAAAAAGAAGTGTTATATACAAAGGCCAACAAATCAGATTAATATCTGTCTGATCTCTCAGCAGAAACCATGCAGGCAAGAAGGCAATGGGGAGACATATATAAAACACTGAAAGAGAAAAGCTGCCAACCAAGAATTCTCTACCCAGCAAAGTTGTCAATCAAATATGATAGTGTAATCAAAACATTCCAGGATAAACAGAAGCTAAGGGATTTTGCCAGAGCTAACCTTGAGCTGCAAAGTATCCTAAAGGGAGTTCTGTGGACTGAAAACCAAGAACAGAAAACAACCAGAGATTGATATATTTTGCAGCACCACCCAGAACTCACTGGACAAATGGACGAGATGAGAACAGAACAAAACTATAAGGACAAATTCAGAGGATCTGGGAGGTGAGTCTATGATCAAAACAATTACAATGTGAATGAAGGTAAAAATATAGTAACAGAAATCCAGGTGGTGAGAAGGTCAGCTACATTTCAGGATAAAATAGAGTTTTCTAAATGGAGGGAAAAGTTAATAGAATATAAGGTAACCTTAAAGGAAATTAATACTTCACAACATACTATGAAAATGAAAATCCAAGAAGAACATGGAAACATTAAAACTGTGAACAGAGAGAACAAACAAGATGGCGGATCGGGTGGACGTATAGCAGAGAGCTCCGCCAACAACAACACAGAATACCCGACCAAGCAGGCTCAGGGGATGGT
>NW_006408685.1:6875917-6877550 GCF_000296735.1 Chrysochloris asiatica
CTTGTCCTTTATGCTTCTAACTCCAATAATTGTAGCTTCTGAGAAAATGGTCTCTAATGATAGCAATGTACACATTGCCTCTCTTAATGGCTCCACTGTAAAAGTTACTGCACTGAAGGTATTGACAATACATAAGGTTTTTGGAACAAATCTCTCTAAGAGGCAAAGCTCTGACCACCTGGCAAGTATGTCAAAACGGTTTCTGACCAAATTATTCAGTTATGTTTGATATTAACTTAAAGCATGAATTTTGATGTCCATGTACAATAATGGGACCGAAACCCCCTCTGGAATTGAGGCAGTAAAGCTTCCTCAAATGACTCAGGAAGAACAGGAATAGATGTGTTGGAATTACGAGTAAAAGTTTTAGAGAAAAACTGCCTAAGGATATGGAATGGTAAATTCTGGGAATATTTGATTAAAGGATAATGGTGGCAGCTCCCCCAAACCGCTCCTGGGTATAATCAATTTGATCCAGATGCTCTTCTTCCCCCCGAAGGTATATGGAAATGTAATAACAGTGAACATTGTCATATCTAGATATGGAACCTGGAACGGGGTTAAAGGAATGTAGAGGTGAGACCGCACCTTCTTAGAAAGGTCAAAACCTGTTTTTCACCTTCCCTGAAATTGTAGAAGCAAGGAAGAAAGAATTATTAGTTTGACAAATAAAACCAAGTATCTGAAATCTCGTTCATTAACAAAAGCATGTATTTCTGCCTGCAAAAGATACAGAGGCAGCTTAAGTTTCTTTAGAAATTATAATTTAGCCTTTTTATAAGAATTCTAAAGTCTCTTACCTTCACCCACTTGTGATTAAGTGTTGAAAGTATGTTAGGCAACTTTGAGAAACCGCAAATTGCTGCCTTAGGCATTTGCATTCTCTAAAGTTAGCTAGTGAAACTTCCCCATATGATTTAGGAGAAAAGCTGCTTGGGCTGATCACATGAGTTAGAACAATAGTGGCACCCTCCCCCCAAATTGCCCCTGAGTTTCTGGAATCAGAAATGAGGCTGAAAAATGTAGAGAAAAGGTCTTGCATTCCAGGAAGGGTTGGAATTTGTCTTCGACTATCCCCAGGATTGAGAGAGTAAAGAAGAAAAGATTAGAAGTTTTAACTAAGGACACTACTTGTTTGCATTCTTACTCACAAATACAAATATGTACCTTTTGTTTACAACATGTTCAAGGAGAATTAGAATCTTTGGAAAAGCCCTGCTTTAGCTTTATTAACTGATGATTTCTTAAGTTTCCCCTTTTACCCATTTTTGATTAAAGCATATGTTTGAAAGATCTCACATAGCCTCCCCGGGTCATGAGAACCTAGAAGTTAATCTTCAAAATATAATTGCTTGCTTGACCTTATACATGATAATGATCTTAGATTAGTCTAAAAGAAAACATGATGTTCTTGGAGGAATATTTTAAGAATTTCCGTGAATCATTAGGGTTGGTCACAAATGAATAACCACATTTTTTAGTGAATACCTATAGTTCCTTTCTTTTTTGTAACTGATTTCCTCAAAAAGTGAGCATAAAAGACTGAGGTGGAGTTAGTTCTGCATGCATTCTTGGCAGCAGGACTATCTGCCTGTCAGTTTGCATCCACTCTGGTCTCCGAGTGTTTCTTTCT
>NW_006408685.1:6882249-6893970 GCF_000296735.1 Chrysochloris asiatica
AGGGGATGGTCCCAGAACTCTGAACCACATATAAAGGAATACTTAGAAGGTTGGAAGGCTCACAGCTGGGGGAATTTGTGGCAGAAGCAAGAAATCTATAGCTTTCTAGTCTGGGACGCTCGGCTGCTCCAGGAGCCGCCATCTTGGGTGAGACCACGTGGGGTAAAGATCGGAGCGGCCACAGACGCCTGGCAGAACCACTGAGATAAAGGTGTGTACATTCTTTTGGTAGCTGTTCGTTGGTCCCTTGCTGTCTGCGCACCTCCATTCTGGTGACTATACAAAAATGGAAGAATATACTATGCTTCTGGAAAGGAAGACTTACTGTTGTGAAAATGTCAAATCTGCCCAAAGCAATCTACACATATAATGTAACCCAATCCAGATTGCAATGACATTCTTTTGAGAAACGGAAAGAACAATTACAAACTTTATATGGAAAGGACAGAGACCCAGGATAAGCAAAGGACTGCTTAAGAAGAACAAAGTTGGAAAATCTCACTCCCTCATTTCAAATTTTACTACATGGCTACAGTGTTAAAAACAGCCTGGTACTGGTACAATGAAAAATACATAGATCAATGGAACAGAATTGAGAATCCAGAAATTAACCCATTCACATAGAGCCAGCTGAGCTTTGACAAAGAGCCAAAGTACATTGAGTGGAGAAGGCATCATCTTTTCAACAGATGGTGCTGGCAGAACTCGAAATTGATATGCAAAAGATTGATACAAGGTCTATATCTCATGCCATATACAAACACCAACTTAGCATGGGTGAAAGACCTAAATGTGAATCCTGGGATTATGGGGTCATCAATGAGAAAATAAGGACTAATTTAAGGGCTCTAATCCAGGGCATATACAGACTACCAAACATTGAGAAAATTACACAAACAAAAATAGATGATTGGAGCATACAAAAAATTAAAAACTTACATGCATCAAAAGAATTCAACAAAAGAGTAAAAAGGGAGCCCACAGAATGGGAAAAAAAATTTTTTTTTTGCAGTGATATCAGACAAGGGACTAAATTCTAAAATCTATAGGAAACTACAGCACCTTTACAAGAAAAAGACAAATAACCCAATTAAAAAATGGGCACAATACATGGACAGACGTCTCACTAAGGAAGATATTCGGACAACCAACATCTGAAGAAATGTTCACGATCATTAGCCATTATTGTTGCTGTTAGGTGCCATCGAGTCAGTACCGACTCATAGTGATTCTATGCACAACATAATGAAACACAGCCTGATCTTGACATTTGTTGACACGTTTGAGCCCACTGATGATGCCACTTTGGCAGTCCATCTCTCTGGGGGTCTTCCTCTTTTTCTCTGACCCTCCACCTTACCAAACATTAGCCATTAGAGGGATCCAAATTAAAACAACAATGAGATAACAGCAGAGTTCAAAAATGCAGAGGACAATAAATGCTGGTGAGCATGTGGAGAGACTGGGACCCTCCTACATTGATTATGGGAATGCAAAATGACCCAACCACTCTGGAAAAGAGTATGGTTCTTCCCCAGAAATTTGGAAATAGAAATTCCTTATGATCTAGCAATTCCTCTACTTGGTACATACCCACAAGAAATATGAGCCATAACATGAGGAGATATATGTACACCAATGTTCATAGCAGTACTATTCACAATATCAAAAAGATGGAGACAGCCTAAGTGCCCATCAATGGATGAATGAAACAAACTTTGGTACATACACACAATGGGATATTATGTTACCTTGATAACAAGGAAGCTTTAAGCCACCACATAAAATGGATGAACCTTCGTGTCTTAATGCTGAGTGAAATTAGTCACTAAAGGACAAATATTGCATAAAACCGTTATTGTAAAAGCTTAAGAAAAGATACCCATACTAAAAGGTGGGGGGGGGGTGAATTCTTTGTTGGTTACTGGTAGGGGTGATGTAGGTGGTTTTGGGGGAGGTGGAGGGATGTAATGGTAGAGCACAGAGTAGGGGCAGACATATTATAGTTTAGGTGTTGGGGAGGGCAATGCACAAGATGGGGTAGGGGGTAGAAGAAAAAGGTAGATAAGGGAACCCTGAGACAGGTTTGCATTGGCTAAAGAGGACAGAGGTAAATAGTGATGCATGCTCAACCTGGGAATAACAATGCTCTGTTATGCTGGAATCGAGGCATAATCTGAAGAGAGGAAATAATACTAAGATGTTTGACTGTCTTATGAATATTGGTTTCCCTTGCCTACTATTGTAAAATAAACACTTGAGTGGAATAGAAAAGAATGTCAGGAAACATGATTAAAGAAAGCTGGTAAGCCCATTTTTAGCCTATAGCTTATTGCAATACCTAAAATGGGTTCTACAACTTGCCTACTGAAATATGCCTCTTGAAGAGCCTGAGGCCCATTCAGAACCTTCTGAGGTGGGACATTCCCACTAGGGAGGACAAGCAGACCAGCTTAGAACAGCTAGAACAAGAGGAGATACATTTTAATAAAAAGATCAGGAGGAAAAACCCAAAACAAAAATGGCAGTATGATTGCCTACTACAAGAAAAAGGAAGTTGTTCACTGGGAAGCCATCAAGGCAAGCAATGAAGTCCCATAAGGACAAACCCCTCAAAGGGAACACATGAGCAGGCATGTAAGCTTGCTGGCGACCACATTGGTCTCCTGTTGAGTGGAAGAGGTGTAAAGGCAGCAATGAAGAAATGGGCTGAGTTCAACCATGTTGCATAGAATCCCCTTGACATGGAGATGAAAGAAAGAAGAGGAATGACTGGTTGGTGCAAATTGTGATGAGACCTGGGGACCCCTGAGCCCATGGACAAGGGCATAACCATAGAGGACTATAGCTGAGTGTGAAGCATCCAGCTGATATGAAGTGAGGGGAGACCCATAAGAGCACCCAAACTTGCAGATAATACCCATTTGACCTGGCCTCGATAGCTTGATGATCAGAACACTAGTAGAGGAAGATAAACAATTTTTCATAAAGGGAATGAGGGTAAGTTGCTATAATTTGATGACCTTGACCTATACTCTTGGATTACTTAGCTCACAATACCAGCAGACACGGAAGGAGTCTTCAGATCAAGTGTCAGTGCTATGCCCTCTGTATACATGGTAGATAGGGACGGGCAACTTAGACATTGGCTACCTAAAACGAGAGTGTGATAAAGGCACAAATGACTGGCTTACAAGTTTTCAAGAAGGAGTTAATTTAAGAGTGTGTGTGTGTGGGGGGGGAGATAGAATACCCACTGAATAGTTTTCATCTTGTCTAGATGAGTTTGGTAAAAAGAGGTGAGGACAAGAGTCTTATGATTCAGTAGTGAGCAATTGTTATCATGACTAATTGTGACTGTCACAATTGTAAAGGCAGAAGTTTTGTAACAAAAATGGGGGCAGTAGAGTATCTTACAGTCCAGAAACAGGACCCTGGGACCATCAAGGTAGAAGATCACAAGTAGAATATGGTACCCAATCCAGAGAAGCATAGATACCAGAGATGGAGGCAGAGATGGGGACTTGGAGAGAGGGAGCATTTGAAGACTCTATCAAGGTGAATAGGGAAAAGAGAAAAGAAATAAGAAACAGAAGAATGGAAAACAAAAGCAGAAATTGAAAGGTTAAAAGTAATGGCAAGAGAAGAAAGAATAAACAAAAAGAAGAGAACAATAAAAGGAAAAAATAAAAAACAAAAAAAGTTCCGCTATTGGCCCCAGAGAGAAAATTCTTGGGGGCTTCTTCCAACCAATGAGTTCATGATGTATATGAAGAAGCGGAGTTCCTATAGGCCTAGATGTTATCTATATCTACTGCACTCAATCTGGAAGTAGTTTGTGGAGGCCCTGGATGGAATTGGTTTCAGTTTCTGTTAGGACCATAGGTCACCTAGGGACAGGTTAACTGATTATGACAGTTACAGCTAAATTAATGCTAGTCTGGTGGTTCCACTGGTTCTGTAGGTCTGGAACCGAGTCCACGTGAATCCAGGCACCAAAGCAGCACGGCTGGCCCCTGCCCCACACTGGTGTCATTCATGACCAAGTGACCCCAAACTCTTGGAGAGCAAGGTCTGCACTGGGGGTAGATGAGGGTGGGAGCTGGCCACACCTCTGGGCATTAGAAGAGCATTGGGAAAAAGAAATCACACCTTTCCCGTTGTTTGTGTGAATCTCTCGGTGAACCCACTTTCTGTCCTGAAAGCTGCTCACAAAAGTTCAAGATGGTTGCATCACTTCTGGCTAGCTGTTTACCAGTTTCCCTTTCTAGCTGTCCTTGTTCAGTTTCTCCCAGCAAGCCTTCAATCCACTTCTCTAACATTTCCTCTGGAGTTCAGAGTTCACGGATTTACATCTGTGTCTGTTTCATTTGGTTTCTCCTATCTTTGTTGTAGAGGGTCCCTGCAGTGTGTAGTGTGATTTGTAATCTGCCATCTTGCCATAACTCATATATATTTACTTTTATAATTCGGTATGAGTGTTTCCAAGCTGAGCCAAAATGACACTATCATTATTTTAAAAGTAATCTTTTTACCATAGTATGACCTGTAGTTGTTATGATGATGTGTTGTCAAGTTGGTTCTGACCAATAGTGACCTTGTATAGGGTTTCTGAGGAGTGACTGGTGAGATTGAACTGCCTACTTTGTAGTTCAAATCTACCTGTGGTCTAGTGCTTTAACTAACAACTCCACACCAGGACATATTGACACTAAAATTGTTGAATTAGTAGTATACAAATGTAAGTCAAAAGAATTGCTTAACAGTTTCAGTTCATCAAGCAAGTTGTTTGTTGGGGAGCCATCAAGACAAGCAATCAAGTCCCCTCAGGGCAAACCTCCTTCAAAGACTGAAACTCAAGGGGAACACACGAGCAGATATGCAATCTTGCTGGTGACCATATTGGTCTACCAACAAGGGGAAGTGGGGGAAAAACAGCAATGAATCTGTGGATTAAGTCCGACCACATTCAATAGACTCCTGTCAACCTGGATTGAGACCTGTTTGGCCAGCAGTATAGCGAGACCTGGGGACTCCTGAGCCCAGGGACAGGGACATAACCAAAGAGCACTAGAGTGGAGAGTGAAGCATCAAGCTGATATGAAGTGAGGGGAGGTGCACAAGAAACCCATGCTTGCAGATAATACCCGTTTGACCTAGCTTCAATGACTGGATGATCAAAATTCAACTAGAGTAAGAAGAGGAAAAAAAGGGTAATCCACTACAATTTGATGAACTTGACTTATACTTATGGATGTAGTAGATTAAAAGAGGGAATGAATCTTTACAGCAAGGATCATTCCCACCCCCTCTACACAGGGTTGACAGGGATGGGCAACTTAGACATTGGCTACTCAGTGTGTGTGTGTGGGGGGGGCGGTCTACAAAGACATGAAGTGAATGGCTTACAAGTTCTCAAGAGGGAACTTAGTTTCAGAGGATGCGGGGGAAGGTAGAATCTCTACTGAGTAGTTTCCAATCTGCCTGGATGGCGCTGGTGAAAGGAGATGAGGAGAAGACTCTTGTAGTTCAATAGTGAGTAATTATTATCATGACTGATTGTGATTGTTGCAAATGTACAGGTAGTCATTTTGTAACAAAAGGAAGGGAGGGCCCTGGGACCATCAAGGGAGAAGAGTGGAGAGTGGGACCCTATCCAGAGAAGCAGCGATGCCAGAGATGGAAGCAGAGATGATGACATGGAGAGATGGAGTGGCTGGGGACTCTAGACTCAAGGAGGGAGAGGGGCTTTGTGCTGGTGGCCGGGAGGCAGGCTTGCAGGGTATGTATGCTCTTTGGTTGTTTATTCCTGAGTGCTTCAGTGTACATTAAAAACAAACAAAACAACAACAACAACAAAAAAAAAAACCTCACAAAAGCCCAGAGTCAATGGAAGCAAATGTTGTTGAATGATGATGCATGGAGGGGATTGTAATTATTGCAATGAAACGAAATAGATAGGATGAATGTAAAGATGATATTCTCCCATGTAAAATATCAATTCACAAAAACTTAAAAAGAAAAAAAAGTTCCAGTTCATACATACATGGTTTTATAATAAATGTATTTTGACATTTTCTTGCCAGAAATACATATTCTTATTCTTGTTAAGGTACCTTAAATAAACAAAATAAAAAAGATACTTTTTGTGCCTTGATTCAGGGTAAAAAACCCAAATTCACATCGTTCTAAATGATTGAAGCTTTGCAACAACTTTATGGGAGTGTTACCGCATATATATAAGCAACAGATTCTGGATACATTAAGCATTTTAAGGAAGGTTGGAATGACCTCAAAGAAGAAGCAAGAAAGGAAAAAACATCAACTTCTTTGAATGAAAGAAAGTTGACTGAAATCCAGAAACTGGCGGAAGAAGGTCATAGAATTATCATTGTTGTGATAACTACTAAAATTGGTATCTTACATGATTTGACAATTTCATTTTTAAATGAACATCTTGGCATCTCCAATCATTCTGCTTCATGGGTGTCAGAGGTATTGCACAAAAATCAGCTAACTCAAAGAGCTAATGTTTTTTTTGTTGTTGTTGTTATTCTTTAAAAAATTCATTGTAACTTTTTGTGAATTGAGTGAACATTTGCAGACAAGATCACCAGCTCCACATTCAACAAATCACGCATTCTCATTCATCTCAATGACTACAATCCTTTCCCTGCAACAACAGTCATCCTACTTACTCCCTTTGGTTCCCAATTTACAGATTTTAGTTCACAAATTAATAATGCAAAAGTGTTTTATCCACACAAACAAAATAAAAAATGCTTATTCATTTAAATATCCAAAGGGTACATAGGCTCCTGCTTGCAGGCACACAACCTTAATTTATACCATGGACTTAGAGCCCTGAGCTGCTCTTTCCTGTAAGTAAGGTTACATCATCTGCATATCATAGGTTGTTAATAATATGCAGATGATAAAACCTCCAATCCTGCTTCTTGGATTATTTGCTCAGCATGTAGATTGAATAAGCATGGTGAAAGAATACAACTCTGTTGTACACCTTCTGAAGTCATGTGAATGTTTGCTGAAAGCAGAGAATGTAAGAAAGTTTATTTGTGCTTTATTGGTTATATAAAGCATTCCATTCAACTGTGTGAATCATGATAAAGTACAGGTAACACTGGGAGCAGTAGGTATTTCAAAACACTTAATTGTGCTCATAAAGAACCTGTACATAGATCAAACAGAATAAGGGGATATTGAATGGTTTTAAACATGTCTTCATATGTTTGTTGGCTGCCCTGATCTCTTCCTTAGTGAAGTGTCTGTTCATATTCTGTGCTCCCCCCCTTTTTTAAAACATTTTTATGGTGAATTGAGTGATAGTTTATATGGCAGAACACTGGTTTTACACTCATCATTTCATTGCAAGAATTATAATCTCCTCCATGCATCGTCATCACCCAACAACTTTTGTTTCTATTCCCTCTTCTCTTTTTTTGGATGTACACAAAAACCTCTGGAATATATAATCATTTAAACAACCAAAAGGCATGTTCTGCAAGCTGCCTCCTGACCGTGCTAGCACACAGTCTTTTTCTTTCTACAAGTCTAGAGTCCTCATCTGCTTTCTCTCTCTATGTCATCATCTTTGCCTCCATCTCTGGTGTTGCTGCTTCTCTGGATAGGGTCCCACATTCTGCTAGTGCTCTTTTCCCTTGATGGTCCTAGGGTTCTCTGTTCCTGGACTATAAGATACTCTGCTATTTTTGTTACAAAACTTCTGCCTTTACAGTTGTGATAGTCACAATTAGTAATGATAACAATTACTCACTATTGGATCATAAGCATCTTATCCCATCTCCTTTCACCAAATTCGTCTAGAGAAGATGAAAACTATTCAGTAGGAGTTCTGCTTCAGACACTCTGAAGCTGGACTCCTTCTTGAAAACTTGTAAGTCTTTTATAGGCCCCCCACCCCCCAATTTTAGGTAGCCGGTGTCTAAGTTGACTGTCCTTATCAACCCTGTAAACAGAGGGGATAGGATTGATACTTGATGTAAAGACTCCTTCCTTCTGAGTTGGTATTTTGAACTACTACCTTCATAAGCATAGGTCAAGTTCATCAAATTGTAGCAGTTTACACTTGTTTCCTATATCAAAAATTTATTTTCCTTTAGTTGAGTTCTGATCACCAAGCCATGGAAGCTAGGTCAAATGGGTACTATCTACAAGTTTGTGCATTCTTGTGTGTCTTCCCCACTTCTTATCAGCTGGATGCTTCACTGTCAGCTCTAGCCCTCAGTGGCTATGTCCTTGTCCATGGGCTCAGGAGTCCCCATGTCTCACCATACTTCAGACCAACCAGCCTCTCCTCTTCTCTTTTCTCCAGGTCGATGGGAGTCTATGGAACATGGTCGAATTTCCCCATCTCCCACTCACCAGTAGACAGTGTGGTTGCCAGCAAGCTTATATGACTGCTCGTTCCCTTTGAGTTTCAGTCTCAGAGTGAGGTTTGCCCTGAAGGGACTTGATTGCTTGGTTTGATGGTTCTCTGGCGAACAACTTACTTGTGCCATTTTTGGTTTTCATTTTTCCTACTGGTCTTCCTTTCAAGAGTTGTCTTCTGTTCTAGCTTTTCCATGCTGGTGTGCTTGTCCTTTCAAGTGGGAATGCCCTACCTCAGAAGGTTCTATATGGGGTTCAGGATTCCACCTAAGGTCCTATACACTACCAAGGCTCCGCACGAAGCCTATTTCACTGAGTAAGTTCTAGAACCCTTTTTAGGTATTCCAATAATCTATTTGCTGAAGACGGGCTTACAAGCTTTAAGTAATCATGTTTTCCGATAATTCCTTTCTATCTCACTTAAGTGTCTATTTTGTAATAATAAGCATGAGAAACTAATATTCATAAGATAGTCAAGCATGCTAACATTATTTCCCCTCTTTTACCCATTCAGACTATGCCTCAATCCCTTTACCACAAAGCCCTGTTGTTCCAAGGTTGAGTGTAAATCACTATTTACCTGTGTGCCATTTAGCCCATGGAAATCTGCATGTGTGTTCCCCGGTCTCCCTTGTTCTTCCATCCTCCTCTCCCTTCTTGTGTATTGCCCTTCCCTACACCTGAACTATAATCTGTCTATCCACTACCCTGTGCTCTACCATCCCCTCCCTCCCACCCATGGTAACCAAAAAATATATGTATTTTTTATTTCCTTTCAGGATAGGTATCTTTTCTTAAACTGTTACAATAATGGTCTTATGCAATATTTGTCCTTTTGTGACTGAACAATTTCACTGAGCATAATGTCCTCAAAATTCATCCATGTTATGTGGTGGCTTGCAGCCTCCTTGTTATCTTCAAGGTAGCATAATATTACATTTTGCGTATATACCAGAGTTTGTTTATCCATTGTTCCAGCAATGGGCACTTAGGCTGTCTCCATCTTTTTTTTTGGGGGGGGGGTGAGGGGGAGGCAGGGTGGTAAGTTTTATTCACTTGTGGCCTCAGAACTTCTGTAACTGCTTCTTGGTGCCAGTGGCCTTGATGACCTTGAGCACATTGAAGCACACAGTCTTGCTCAGGGTCTGGCACTCACCCACTGTGACGATGTCTCCGATCTGGACATCCCAGAAGCAAAGGGGCAGGTACATGGACATGTTCTTGTGTTTCTCAAAGCAATTGTACTTGCGGATATAGTGGAGGTAGTCTCGGCAGATAACAGTGGTCCTCTGCATCTTCATCTTGGTCACCACACCAGAAAGGATACGTCCTCGGATGGAGACATTATCAGTGAATAGGCATTTTTTTTTTTTTTTTTTTTTGTCAATGTAGGTGTCCTCAATGGCCTCTTAGGTGTCTTGAAGCCCAGACTGATGTTCTTGCAATAAATCGAGAGTTTGTCCTTGCCAGTTTCTCACAGCAGGACACTCTTTTTTTTTGGAAGATGGTCTGCTGCTTTTGGTCTGTATGTCATCCATCTTCCCGGCCGCCTGGAAAAAAGAGGCATCACCATCTTTTTGCTACTGTGAATAGTGCTGCTATGATCATTGATGTGTATATATCTACTTGTGTTCTGACTCATTTTTCTTGAGAATGTATACCAGGTAGAGGAATTGCTGGATCATATTGTATTTCTGTTTCCAGCTCTCTGAGGAAACGCCATATTGTTTTCCAGAGTGGCTGGATCATTTTGCATTCCCACCGGCAATATAGGTGGGACCCAGTCTCTCCAAATCCTCGCCAACATTTATTGTCCTCTGCATTTTTTAACTTCGCTGTTATTGCTGATGTGAGATAATATTTCATTGTTGTTTTGGTTTGCATCTCTCTAATGACTAATGGAGTCCTGGTGTAGTGCTGTGGGCTAATGCATCAGATTGCAACGTCGTTTGAACTGCAAGGTTCATGGTTCAAGCTCACCACTTGTCCCTTGGAAACCCTATACAGCCTCGCTATGGGTCAGAATCGATTCGGCAGCACTTAACAACAACAACCACTACTACTCATTGTGAACATTTCTGTATATATTTGTTGGCTGCCTAAACATCTCCCTTGGTGAAGTTCATGCCCTGTGCCCATTTTTTCATTGGGTTATTTGTCTTTTTCTTGTATAGCTATTGTAGAGTCCTGTATATTTTAGAAATTAGTCCCTTGTCTGAAAATGTCATTGTGAAAGATTTTTTCAAATTCTGTGGTCTCCCTTTTTAACCCTTTGGTGAAATCTTTTGATGTACATATTTGGTGAAATCTTTTGATGTACTAATTATTTCTAGTATGTCCCAATCATCTGTTTTCTCTTCTTTCGTTTGTGCAGTTTTCACAATTTTTGGTAGTCTGTGTGTGCACTGTATTTGTTGTTGTGATGTGCCATGGAGTCGGTTCCGACTCATAGCAACCCTGTACAAGGTTTCTGAGGCTATAGACCTTTACTGGAGCAGAAAGCCTCATCTTTCTCCCGCTGAACAGCTGGTAGTTTCGAACTGCTGAACTTGAGGTTAGCAGCCTGATTCTTAACCACTACGCTTCCAGAGCTCCTTGTGCCCTGTATTAGAACCCTTAAAATTGTTCCTATTTTTTCATTGATGATCTTTATAATTCTGGTATTCACATTTAGATCTTTAATCCATACTTAGTTTGTTTTTGTATATGGTGTGAAATAAAGGTTTTGTTTCAATAGTTTACATGTTGATTTCTAGTTCTTCAAGCACTATCTGTTGAAGAGACAATCTTCTCCCTATTCAATATACTTTGGCTCTCTGTCAAAGATCAGTTGGCTGTATGTCGATGGGTCAATTTCTGGATTCTCAATTCTGTTCCATTGTTCTATGTAGCCTTCACTGTACCAATACCAGGCTGTTTTGACCACTGTAGCTGTGTAATCAATTTTGAAATACGTGAGTGAGAGACTTCCAACTTTGTTCTTCATTCTAAGCAGTGCTTTGCTTATCCTAGGTCTCTATTCTGTCCATATAAAGTTTGTAATAGTTTTTTCCATCTCTTCAAAGAATGTCACTGGAATCTCTATTGGGATTACTTTATTAGGTAGCATTGACATTTTCACAATGCTAAGTCTTCCAATCCAGTAATGTGGATATTCTTCCATTTTTGTAAGTCTCTTGGTTTCTTATAGTAGGAGTGTTTCTACTTTTTTTTTGTATAGATCGTTTGTTTCTCTGGTTACTTTTATTCCTAAATATTTCATTCTTTGGGTGGCTATTTTAAATGGTGTTGCTTTCCTAATGTCTTTTTCAA
>NW_006408685.1:6894905-6905344 GCF_000296735.1 Chrysochloris asiatica
TCCCCAGGTCTTGCCATAGTACTGGCCAACCAGGTATCCACCCAGGTTCATAGGAGTCTAATGAACATTGTAGGGCTTAGCTCACCACTTCATTGCTGTTTACCCCTCATTTCCTCTTATCTGTGACGAGTGTGGTCAGCAATCAGAGCATGTATTCCCGTCGAGTCTTAGTCTTGGAAGGGGGTTTGCACCAAGGGGACCGGACCACTTGCCTTGATGTATCCTGGGCAAGCAACTTGCTTGTTCTTGTAGTAACAGTTGGTCTGCCTCTATTGTTTTGCATTTTTCCTGTAGGTCTTTCTTTCAAGAAGACCAAGCTGGTCTGCTTGTACTTTCAAGTGGAAATTTCTCATCTCTGAAGATCTGGATGTGGTTCAGGCTTCTACCTATAGTCTTATGTAATGCACAGGCTCCTCAGGAAGCCTCCTTCACTGGGCACCTTATAGCCCTGTTGTAGGTATTCCAATCAGTTATAGGCAGAAGATGGACTTACAAGCTTTCTATGGTGATGTTTCTTTCTGGCTATTACTTTCTCTCCCCTTCCAGAGTCTATTTTATAATATAATGCAAGGAAAACCTGTATATATACTATTAATTATGTTGAGGAATTTCCCTTCAATTACTACTTTGTTGAGTGTTTGTATTGGGAATAGATGTTGGATTGTGTCAAATGCCTTTACTGCGTCAATCGATATAATCATGTTCTTTCCCCTCTTTTTAATTTTTTATTTATATGGAGGATTACATTGATTGTTTTTCTAATATTGAGCCATCTTTGCAACCCTGATATGAATCCCACTTGGTCATTATATATAATTTTTTTTTGATGTATTGTTGAATTCTGTTTTGCTAAGCTTTTGTTGAGAATTTTTATATCTATGTTCATAAGGCAAGGCGTATTCGTCTATAATTTTCTTTCTTAGTGATGTCCTTCCTTAGTTTTGGTATGAGTGTTATGCTTGCTTCATAAAATGTATTAGGAAGTTTTACATCCTCTTCTATATTTTGGAATAATTTGAGTACATTTGGTGACAGCTCTTCCTTTAATGTTTGGTAGAACTCACTAGTGAAGCCATCTCGACCTGGGCTTCTTTTGGTTAGGTGTGTTTTGATGACCTGATCAATTTCTTCTTTTTTTCAACTCTGTGTAAGTTAGGTAGGTCATGTTTTTCTAAAAATGTATCCATCGCTTCTAAGTTTTCAAATTTGTTGGAGTACAACTTAGCATAGTATTCTGTTATTATCCTTTTGAGTTTCTTTGGTTCCATTGTGACATCGCCTGTGTGGTTTCTAATGTGTGTTATTTGTTTCTTTTCCCTCTTTTATTTTGTTAGGTTTGCCAATGGTTTGTCTATTTTATTAACCCTTTCAAAGAACCTACTTCTTGTCCTGTTGATTCTTTCTATATATTTTTTCTGTTTTCTATCTCATTTATTTCTGTTCTTATCTTTATTATTTATTTTCTTTTGGTGACTGTGGGTTCCCTCTGTTGGTCTGTTTCTAATTGTTGTAGATGGTGTGTTAATGTGTTATTTTTGGTTCTTTCTTCTTTTTGGATGTGCTCATTTATCGCTATAAATTGTCCTCTCAGCATCACTTTCACCGTGTCCCAAAAATTTTGTTATGTTGCGTTTTAGTTCTCGTTTGTTTCTAGGAACTTTGTGAATTCACGTTTAATTTCTTCTATTATCCAGTCACTTTTGAGCAGGGTGTTATTAAGTTTTTATGTATTTGACTTTATTTCCTTTGTCTTCTGATTGTTGATTTCTAGTTTTATTAGCATTATGGTCTGAAAAGTTGCTTTGTAGTATTTTGATGTTTGTCAATTTATGGAGTCTTGCTTTGTGACCTCACCTATGGTCAATTCTGGAGAATGTTCCATGCGGACTGGAAAAGAATGTGTATTGTGCTGTTTTGGGTTGAATGCTCTGTGAGGTCAAGTTGGCTGATTGTGCTATTTAGTCCCTCTGTATCTTTATTGAGTTTCTTTTCTGGTTGTTCTATCCCTTTTTGAAATTGGCATATTAAAATCTCCCACTATAATTGTGGATTTATCTTTCTGTCTTCAATTCTAGTATAGTTTGCTTTATATATCATGGTGCTCTTTCATTGGGAGCGTAGATATTAATTATGGTTATGTCATCATGCTCAATTGACCTTTCTTCTCTTATGCTGTTTTTTGCCTTAAAGTTTATTTTATTAGAGACTAATATTGCCATTCCTGCTGTTTTTTATTGCTATTAGATTGGTATATTTTTATTTTCCATCCTTTTAGTCCGTTTTTTCTTTCTTTGTCTCTTGCAGTCAGCATATTGAAGGGTCTTGTTTTCTTATCCATTCTGCCACTTTCTGTCTCTTCAGTGGTGCATTCTATCCATTGAAATTCAATGTAATTATTCATTGAAATTCAATGAATCAGTTGCTGTTATTATGTTAGTTATTTTGTGGTGCTGTTCATTCCTTTGTTCTGTATACCTTCTTGTTCTGACTTGAAGTTTTTTGTGCTAATGCTTGTCTGTTTCTTCTTAGTTTAAATGTTTCCTTGTTCTGCTTGGATCTTCATTTTATGCTGTTGTAAGTCATTAATTTTCTTTGGAGTTACCCTATAGCCTATTAAGTTTTCCCTGCATTTAAGACAGTTTATTTTATCCTACAGTTTAACTGATTCCTCACAACCTGGATCTCCATTCTTTTTTTTTTTTTCCTTTTTTGACATTGTTAATATTTTGATATTTGATTGGCCTCACAGGTCCTCAGAATTCGTTGTAATTTCGTTCTGTTCTGATTTCTGCTATCTGTCAACTGAGTTCTGGATGCTGTTGCCATGTCTGTCAATCTGTGGTTGTTTCTGTTCTTTTTTTGCCAAAGATGAAAAAAATTTGAGGGTTTAAAATTCTTTACTTTATTTTACCATCTTCAGCAATCTGAAATAAATCAAACATGCAATCAAGATACATTTATAGTTCTGATGATTACAGTGTGAGAGTTGGAAACAAAGAAGGATCATAGTGTAAACCTATACCAGAGATCACATGATAGAATTTTTAAAAAATGTTTTATTGTGAATTATGTCATAGTTTACATGAGAGAACATTAGCTTTACATTCATTCTATCGTATATTGTTTTATTGCCATGGTTACATTCCTCTCCATGCATCATCAGCCAACCGAAGGGTATACACCACAAGCCTGCCCCTCAGTCGTCAGCAAAAACCCCCTCTCCCTCTCTGGGTCTAGAGTCCCCAGCCGCTCCATCTCTCCACATCATCATCTCTGCCTCCATTTCTGGTGTCACTGTTTCTCTGGGTAGGATCCTGCACTTCGCTCTTCTTCATTGATGCTCACAGGGACCTCCGCTCCTGGAGTGCAAAGTCAACTACTCCCCTCCTTTAGCTACAAAACGCCTACCTTTACATTTCCAGCCCTCATAGTAAGTCCCTGCAATCAGTCCTGATAATAATCAGTTCGTCAAAATCAGTCCTGATCAAAATTATTCACTATTGTATCACAAGAGACCTATCCGCATCACCTTTCATCAACCCCACACAGACAGATTGGATACTACTCAGTGGAGATTCTACCTTCCTCTGCACTTTCTGGATCTAGGCTCCCTCTTGAAAGCTTGTAAGCCAGTCACTTCATGCCTTTGTAGCCCTCCTACCCCCATTTTGGGTAGCCAGTGTCCAAGTTGCTCATCTCTGTCTACTCTGTGTATGGAGGGAGTGGGAATGATCCTCATTGTAAAAATTTGTTCCCTCTTTTGAGTTACTGCATCCATAGGTGTAGGTCAAGTTCATCAAATTACATCAGATTACTCTTTTTTCCTCTTCTTGCTTCTTCTAGTTGAGCTCTGATCATCCAGTCACTGAAGCCAGGTCAAGAGGGTATTATCTGCAAGTGTGGGTGTTCTTATGCATATGCCCTCTCATCTTATCAACTGGATACTTCACTCTCCACTCCAGTCCTCTGTGTCTATGTTGCTGACTCTGAGCCCAAGAGTCCCCAGGTCTTGTCACACTGCTGGCCACCTAGGTCTCCACCCGGGTTCACAGGAGTCTATTGAATGTTGAAGCGCTAAGTTCGCAGCTTCACTGCTATTTTTCCCTCACTTCCCCTTATCGGTGATGAACGTGGTCACCAATCAGAGCGTGTATTCCCATTGAATCTTAGTCTTGGAAGGGGGTTTGCCCTGAGGGGGTCCCGAGTCCCTGCCGTGATGTCTACTGGGTGAGCAACTTGCTTGTTCTTGTAGTAATCAGTCAGATTGCCTATATTGTTTTTTATTTTTCTTGTCAGTCTTTCTTTCAAGAAGTATTTTCTGATCTTCTAGCCCCTCCAAGCTGGTCTGCTTGTCCTTTCAAGTGGAAATTTCCCACCTCAGAGTATTCTGGATGTGGTTCAGGATTTCACCTATGGCCTTATGTAATGCAGAGGCTCTGTAGGCAGCCTCCTTCACTGGGCACATTGTAGCCCTATTTTAGATATTCCAATCAATTATAGTCAGAAGACGGACTTGCAAGATTTCTATGGTGATATTTCTGGCTGTTTCTTATTCTCACCCTCAAGTGACTATTTTATAATGGTATGCCAGGGAAACCAAGATTTAAAAGACAGCCAAGCATCTTAATACTATTTCCTCCCTTTTTCCCATTCCAACTATGTCTCAATCCCTGTATCCAGGAGCCCTGTTGTTCCAAGGTTGTGCATACATCATTTTCCTCTGTCCCACTTAACCCTTGCAAACATGCCTAATTGTTTCCCATCTGCTTTGTTCTTCAATTCCCCTCCCCCTTCTTGTGTATTGTCCCCCTCCCTAGCACCCAAACTATTCTGTGTCTATTCATTGCCCTGAGCTCCTCCTTCCCCTCCCTCCCCTCACCCTCACCCCCACATCCTGATAACCAGCATAGTACCCCCCCCTTTAGTATGGGTTCTTTTTCTTATTCTTTTATGTTAGGGTTCCTAACCAGTATTTCTCCTTTTGTGACTGATTAATTTCACTCAACCTAATGTCCTTAAGGTTCATCCATGTTATGCAGTGACTTGCAGCTTCCTTGTTATTCTTCAAGGTAGGATAATATTCCATTGTGTGCATGTACCACAATTTGTTTATCCACTCTTCAGTTGATGGGGACCTAGACTGTCTCCATCATTTTGCTATTGTAAATAGTGCTGCTATGAACATTGATGTGCATATATCTACTCGTGTTATGGCTCATCTTTCTTTTGGGTAAATACCAAGTAGAGGAATTGCTAAATCATAAGGTATTTCTATTTCCAACCTTCTGAGGAAGCACCATATTGCTTTCCAGAGTGGTCGGACCATTTTGCAAAACCACCAGCAATGCAGGAGCATCCCAGTCTCTCTACATCTTTGCCAACATTTATTGTGCTCTATTTTTTTGATTTTTGCTGTTATTGTTGGTGTGAGACGATATCTCATAGTTGTTTTGGTTTGCATCTCTCTAATGGCTAGTGATTGTGAATATTTCTTCACATGTTTGTTGGCTGCCTGGATCTCCTCCTTGGTGAAGTGTCTGTTCATGTCCTGTGCTCATTTTTTAGTTGGATTATTTGTCTTTTTCTTATAGAGGTGTTGCAGATTCCTATGTATTTTAGAAATGAATCCCTTGTTTGATGTGTAATTACAAAAGATTTTTACCCATTCTGTTGGTTCCCTTTTTACTCTTTTGGTGAAGTCTTCCGATGCACATAAGTTTTTAATTTTTATTATGTCCCACTCACCTATTTTATCTCCTTTTGTTTGTGTAGTTTTCAAAATGTTGGGTAGTCTGTGTATTCCCTGAATTAGTACCCTCACATTTGTCCCTATTTTTTCATTGCTGCCCTTCATAATTCTGGGATTCACATTTAGGTATTTAATCCATGCTGAGTTAGTTTTTGTATAAGGTGTTCGGTGAAGGTCTTGTTTCAGTCTTTTGCATATTGCTTTCCAGTTCTGCCAGCACCATCTGTTGAAGAGACTATCATCTCCCCATGACATATATTTAGGTTCTTTGTCAAAAATCAGGTGGCTGTATGTGGATGGGTTAATTTCTGGATTCTCGATTCTGTTTCATTGATCAATATATCTTTCACTGTACCAGTACCAAGCTGTTTTTCCACTGTAGCCATGTAATACATTTTGAAATTGAGGAGTGAGAGGTTTCCAACCTTATTCTTCTTCTTAAGGAGTGCTTTTCTTAAATCCTGGGTGTTTTTCCATTCCTTATAAAGTTTTTAATTTTTTTCCATCTCTTTGAAAAATGTCATTGGAATCTGGATAATGTTTGCATTATATCTGTAAATAAATTGCTTTGGGCAATAGTGAAATTTTCACAATGTTGTCTTCCTATCCAGGAGGATTGTACATTCTTCCATTTTTGTAGGTCTCTTTGGTTTCTTGTAGTAGTATTTTGTAGTTTTCTTTGTATAAGTCCTTTGTTTCTCTGGTTACATTTATAGCTAGATAGTTCATCCTTTGGGCGGCTAGTGTAAATGGTATTGCTTTCCTAATGTCCTTTTTAGTGCTGTCGTTTTTGGTATAGAGGATTCCAACTGATTTTTGTATGTTGATCTTATATTCTGTCACTTTTTTGAATCTTCCAATGAGGTCTAGTAGCTTTTTTACTGATGCTTGGTTTTTTTCTACATATAGGATATCATCTGCAAATAGAGAGAGTTTTACTTCCTCTTTGCCAATTTTAATGCCTTTAATTTCCCTCTCTTGCCGTATAGCTCTTTCTAAGACTTATAGCACAATATTGAATAGGAGTGGTGACAAAGGGTATCCTTGTCTGCTTCCTGTTCGCAGAGGGAAGACTTTCAGTTTCTCTTGATTATGTTGAGGAATTTCCCTTCAATTCCTATTTTGTTGAGTGTTTTTATCAGGAATGGATGTTGGATTTTGTCCAATGCCTTTTCTGCATCAATCTATATGATCATGTGGTTCTTTTCTTTTTTCTTATTTATATCATGGATTATGTTGATCATTTTTCTAATGTTGAACCATCCTTGCATCCCTGTGAGAATTTTTGCATCTATGTTCACAAGGGATATTGGCTTATAATTTTCTTTGTTAGTGACGTCCTTCCCTGGTTTTGGTATGAGGGTTATGCTTGCTTCATAAAATGCATTAGGAAGTTTTCTATCCTCCTTTATCTTCTGGAATAATTTGAGTAGAATTGGTGACAGCTCTTCCCTGAATGTTTGGTAGAACTCTCCAGTGAAGCTATTTGGACTTGGACTTATTTTTGTTGGGAGTGTTTTGATGGCCTGATCAATTTCTTCTTTTGTTATAGGTTTGTTCAGGTTTTCTACTTTACTGTGTGTTAATTTAGGTAGTCATGTTTTTCTAAAAATGTATCCATCTCTTCTACGTTTTCAAATTTGTTGGAGTACAGCTCTTTATAGTATTCTGTTATTATTCTTTTGATTTTGTTTAGTTCTATTTTGACATTGCCCATGCAGTTTCTAATGCGAGTTATTTGTGTCTTCTCCTTCTTTTCTTTGTTAGGTTTGCCAGTGGTCTGTCAGTTTTGTTAATCCTTTCAAAGAACCTGCTTCTTGTCCTGTTGATTCTTTCTATAGTTTTTCTCTTTTTGATCTCATTTATTTTTGCTTTAATCTTTATTATTTCTTTTCTTTTCTTGGCTGTAGGTTCCCTCTGTTGGTCCGTTTTGCATTGTTGTAGATGATGTATTAATGTGTTAATTTTGGTTCTTTCCTCTTTTTGGATGCTTGCATTTATTGCAATAAATTGTCCTCTCAGCACTGCTTTTGCTTGTCCCAAAGGTTTTGTATGTTGTGTTTTCATTCTCATTTGTTTCTAGGAACTTTGTGAATTCATATTTAATTTCTTCTACTACCCAGTCACTTTTCATCAGGGTGTTATTCGGTTCCCTTGTATTTTACTTTATTTCCTTGGTTTTTCTATTGTTGATATATAATTTGATACCATTGTGATCTGAGAAGATGCTTTGTAGTATTTTGATATTTGTAAATTTATGGAGATTTGTTTTGTGGTCTAAGACATGGTATATTATGGAGAATGTTCCATGTGTGCTGGAAAAGAATGTGTAGTGTGTTGTCTTTGGGTTGAATGCTCTGCACACAACTATGAGGTCCAGTTTCCTGATTGTGTTGTTTAGCTCTTCTGTTCATTTTAAAGAACTCCCTTTAGGATTGTTTGAAATGTTGGATTGGCTTTGACAAAATCTCTTAGCTTCTGTTTATTCTTGAATAGTTTGATTGCACTGTCATATTTAATTGACAGTTTTGCTGGATAATCATTCCTGGTTGGCAGTTTGTTTTTTGTTTTTCTTTTAGGGTTTTATATATGTCTACCCGTTGCCTTCTTGTCTTTTATCTGCTGAGAAGTCAGAGCTTAATCTGATTCACTTGCCTTTGTAAGTAACGCCTCTCTTTTCCTTGGCTGCTTTTAGGTTTCTCTCCTTGTCTTTGATTTCGAGATCTTGATTATGGTATGTCTTGGTGATTTTCTTTAGGGTTCTATCCTTTATGGGGTTGGTTCAGGTTCTTAAATGTTTATGTTCTCATTCTTCAAATTATTAGGGAAATTTTCTTCTAGTAGTTCCTCAGCTATCTATCTCCTCTGTGGACTTCTGTGATTCTTTGGGTTCCAGGATGCCAATAATTCTTAAGTTATTCCTCTTCATGTTATCCAGTATGAATCTTAGACTCTCTGCAGATTATTTTATCCTTTTTTTCTGCTTGGTCTTCTGTCTTAACAGTTTTGAGAGATATTTCTTCCAGCTCGCTGTTTCTGGCATTCATTTCTTCAATTCTACTCCTTTGCCTTATCAGTGTATTGTCTATTTCTGATATTTTATTATTAATCATCTGTTTGCAGGTTTTGAGTTGTTTCTTATGCTATATCTGTCTTGTTTGATTGCTCTTGTAGCACTTTCCTAACTTCTTCCTTATTTTCCTCTACCCCTTTGTAGATATTTGAATTTGTTTGCATTTCGTTCTTCTGAATTCCTTCTCAGGCAGATCCAAAGGTGCTCTTCTTGTACTGAGACATCTGTGTCTGCTTGCAGCTCATCTCTCTGGGCTGGGCAGTGAGAGTGCAACCAGGGAGAGGAGGAAAGAATCATGAAAAATTTAAAGTGAAAAATTAATATTCCGTCACACCTCTTTTTCCAGATGCAGCTCCATGGCTTTTTAGTGCTATGTCACTCTTTCTGCTTGGCTGTGACCCCACCCTCAGATCTCAGTCCAGGTCGGGGGGCTCGTAGGGAATTGATCATCTGGATCAATTCAGAAATTGCCGTATTTTACTTCCATAGTCAGATTTTTCCACAGGTGTTTGCATAGTCAGATTTTTCCACAGGTGTTTGCAGGAAACTGGCGCCTGGCACCTTATACTAGATCCAAAACACTGGTGCTGCTCCAGGAAAGCTCCTCCTCTCTTTTTTCCACACCTCTTCCAAGGAGCCTTTTCTGCTTGTCTCTGTTTCACCCGCCACCAAAGTAGAATTGTCTCATTATATCTTGATTGCATGTGTGACCAATTTTAGACTAAAGAAGTTGGAAAAATTCTTCAATTTGATAGCGTAGTGGTTACAAGTCTAGCTCCTAACCTCAAGGTCAGCAGTTCGAAACTACCTGCCATTCCATGTAAGAAAGATGAGCCTTTGTGTTCCCATACAGATTTACAGCCTTGGAAACCCTATTTAGTGTTACTGTGAGTTGGAACTGACTCTGTGGCACCGCACCCCCCCACCATCCACCACCAACTTTAGTGATTGGTGTATAAATTTGACAAATAGTAGTGTTATCTACTCCATTCATGTCACCATGGCTATCTCTACTTTTAGGAGGCAGCTCTTTCACAGTCATATTTTGAGTACTTTAGAACATAGGTGATTCATTTTCTGGCACTTTAACTGGAAACTTTCCACTCCTATTCATAAGCTTTTCAGTGACTAAGCATTCAGAAGTAGTCTGCCTCTCCTTTGTCCTTTATTATATAAAAACATCAGAATGTGAAGCTATTGTTCTCTACATATCCTCATCAAAGTTTTCACACTTCTGAAAATGGTATTTCCATTGTCATTAACCTTTCCCTCAAAAATTTCACCCTCTTTGATGTATACTACGTTTAAACAGCACTTTTGGAGTCCATGCAGGACTCAATTTTGTTCCTTTGAAATGTTCTGTGAGTTTGGAAAACTAATATAAACCTGAAAGGGCAAGATCAGGGCAGTAGGGTGGATGCAGTAAGATTTTCCAACAAGATTCTCAGGACCACCCTTCATACTCTCAAAAGAATGAGCAAGTGCACTGGTGGATGCAGTAAGGTTTTCCAACAAGATTCTCAGGACCACCCTTCATACTCTCAAAAGAATGAGCAAGTGCACTGTTATGATAAAAAAAAAAAAAAAATTCTCAGCGCAAATCCCTTTGTCTTTTTC
>NW_006408685.1:6906619-6910730 GCF_000296735.1 Chrysochloris asiatica
ATGATCCGTGCTGTAAGGATTTGTTCCACCTTTTGAGCTACTGCATCCATAGATGTAGGTCAAGTTCATCAAATTGTATCAGATTACTCTTTTTTTCATCTTCTTTCTTCTTCTGGTTGAACTTTGATCATCCAGTCATTGAAGCCAGGTCAACTGGGTATTATCTGCATGTATGGGTGTTTTTGTGCATATGCCCTCTCTTCTTATCATCTTGTCCTGCTTGTTTTTGATTGCAATCAGCTTGATTTTTTTTTTTTTTTCCATCCTTTAACTTTTAGTCTATTTTTTTCTTTGTGTTTAAGATGTGTCTTTTGCAGGCAGCATATTTAAGGGTCTTGTTTTCTTATCCATTCTACCACTCTCTTTCTCTTCACTGGTGTGTTTAATCCATTGTCATTCAGTGTATTTTCAATAGATATGAATTAATTGCTGTCATTATATTAGTTATTTTGTGGTGCTGCCTATTCCTTTGTTCTGCATGCCTTCTTGTGCTAAGTTCATGTTTTTTTGTGCTGTTTCTTCTTAGTTTTAATGTTTCCATGTTCTACTTCTATCTTCATTTTAATGGTATGTTGTGAAAGATTAATTTTCTTTGACGTTACCCTATAAACTGCTAACTTTTCCGTCTATTTATGACAGTCTATTCCATTCTGCAATCTACCTGACCTCCTCACTACATGGATTCTGTTTCTCAATTTTTCCATGCTTTGACATTGTTATTATTTTGGTCATTGGTTGTACTCCCATGTCCTTTCAATTCGTTGTTATAATTTTGTTCCAATGTCTTACTCTGCTATCTGTTGGAAGAGTTCCTGGTGGTGTTCCCACATCTGTCAATCTCTGGTTGTTCTCTATTTTTGTTGATTTCAGTCCAACATTCTTCCTTTAGGATGTTTTGAAGTTTTTTTTTTTTTTTTTTTTTTTTCCTTTAGGGTTTTATATATGCCTCCCCATTGGCTTCTTGCCTGCATGTTTTCTGCTGAGAGGTCAGAGCTTAATATGATTTGCTTGCCTTTGTAAATAACACTTCTCTTTTCCCTGGATGCTTTTAGGATTCTCTCCTTGTGTTTGATTTTGGAGAGCTTGATTATGATATGTCTTGGTGATTTTCTTTTGGGTTGTATCCGTCCTGGGAATCGTTCACCTTCTTGAATGCTTATCTTCTCATCCTTCAAGATGTCAGGGAAATGTTCTTCTGGAACTCCTCAAGTATCTCCTCTCTGGACTTCTGTGGTCCTTCCTGTTCTGGAAAGTCAATAATTCTTATGTTATTATCTACATGCTATCCAATATGAACCTTAGCCTCTCTTTAGATTTTTAAAATTCTTTTTATCTGCTTGGTCTTCTATCTTAGCAGTACTGAGAGATTTGTTTTCCAGCTCGCTGTTTCTGGCTTTCATCTATTCAATAATATTCCTTTGCCTTTTCAGTGTGTTTTCCATTTCTGATATTTTATTATTAATCATATGGACCTATTTTTGCAGGTTATGAATTGTTTCCATGCTGTATCTATCTTGTTTGATTGCTCCTGTAGCATTTTCCTGACATTTTTTTATTTTCCTCCAGCCCTCTGTGAAGCATTTGGATTTTTCTCCATATTATTCTTCTGAACTCCTTCACAGGCAGATTCAGTGCTTGCTCTTCTTCTAATGGGATATCTATGTCTGCCTCGAGCTCATTTGTCTCAGTTACTCCATTCTGTTTCTTGACATCCAATGAGATCTTTTGTCATTTTTTTCTTGGATATAGTCAATAGTTAGATGTGTTTTCAATGATTAAATGAAATGTATTGTTAAGCTTACTGAGTGTCTCCTGGTAGATATCATCTGAAGATAGGCTTACTCTTTCACATCTCTTATTACTCAACTGCTAGCTAACTTAGCAGGTGTTGGCTGTGTCTGTATTGTGTAGCAGCTGATATTGGCTCCTATCCAGATGGTGGGATATAATGGGCTATGTTTATAGCTTGGATATATGGCCATGTTTGCTGTCTCTTCTTGGGTAACATTGGGAGGGAAAGCTCCCACCTCTAGGAATAAAGTTTGATCAAAATGACCAAAATCTGAAACCATATAAAAGTAGAGACAAAAACCAGCACACAAAAACAAAAACAAATCCGTAGTAGACTCTCCAGTAGCCTTTGCTTTATAGGACACTGTGTGTGCACAGTAGAAACCTCCATCAGTGGGTGGGGTTGTCCACTTGCTCAGGCCCTCCCTCAAGTTGCCAGCGTCGAGGTTTGCAGAGAGACATTGAGAAATGAATGGAAGAAAAAAATTGTTCACAATTTTTATCTGTGAATGTTAGGTATCTGCATATGCACAGCATAATTCTCAAAATGACTGTGTCCTTGTATATAGTAGTTGGTGTTGACACTTGCCTTTTCTGTTGGGTTTTACAAGGTGCAAATACAGTTTGGTTGCATGGCCAGATCTGCTGTGTCTTGTTAGGTAAGGGAGGAATAAATGCTCCCTCCCAAGTAAGAGCATCAACTTGAAGACTAAGGCCTAGAATCAGATGTCATAAGAAACAGCCAAACGATTAGCTTGTGTGCCTGCTGAGGCTTTCAGGGATTTCCTCTTTGCATCGTGGGAAAATTATACCATTTGGTTGCTATGCTGGATCCTTTTGGGGTAAGCTCTTACCCACCTGAAGATGTCTGGGCTGGGCAGAGAGGGTGTTACAGGGCAGAGGAAGAAAGAAAAGTAAAAAACGTCATCACAACACTTTTTCCACAAGTTGCTCCATGGCTTTCACGCTGCATCAGCCTGGCTGTGACCCTCTCAGCAACATTTTTCAGTGTGAGTAATTTTGTTCAGTATAATTTTTTTCAAGGTTCAACATACATGTTGTATCCTGCATCTAGATTCCATTCCTTTTTTCATGACTGTGTAATAATCCAGTCCATGTATATACTCTTTATTTTTTCTTTTCCTTCCATTCTTGTGTTGATATATACTTTGGTTGTTTCTTCTTTTGGGATATTATTAATAGTACTTTAATAAGCATCTGTTTGCTTTTATTTGTTTAAATCACTGTTTTCACATCTTCTGGGCATACAATTTGGAGTGCTAGTTGCTTGGTCATAATATCAGCTATTTGTTTCTTCTCATTTATCTTCTATCTTTTTCTCCCTTACTTATCTTTCCATTTCCTTCCATGGTATATCTTTATCAACACTTACATTTTAGTGTAATACTGATGAATTAGTCTATGCTGTTTATGATCAGATAATCACAGAAAGCTCTTTTACAAAACTGTGTATATTTGTATGTTCACTTTCCCATATATGTTCACATTTCCTAATGTTAAAGCTCTAAAGTGCTTAGTATTTCTATCTACACAGATACTTGAAAATGATTTTTTCCTGTTTTCTGAGAAGATGTAAAAATCCTGTATGAGGATTCTCTGATAGGAGACTCCATTCACTTGAGTTTTGGAGTATTTTGCTATTATTTCCTTTATAATTGTAAATATGCATCCTAGAATCTTTTATAGAAAATTATTTCTTCCTCATTTGATACTTAACTCAGGGAAGCAATATGTCTGTCTTTTCAAATTATAGATTTTATTTTTGAAATTAATTTATTGTCTTGGAGAATTCTGAATTTTTTTTTTTTTTTTTTAATTTATGTAGGTGAAAATGATTTACATTTTAGCAAGTAGCAGTGAATACTGTGATTTTCTATAGGGGTGAATATTCTTCTATTGAAAATATGACACTTTGTTGAGAAAAGGAGTGGTAAAAGTAATTGAATGTTCTGATTTTGACGACCATTTCTGTTTCAGCTTCAATTTGAATTTTTATATGAGCAATTGATGGTCTGTTCCACAGTCTGCCCCTGGCCTTGTTTTGACATGATATGGAGCTTTTCCATTGTCTCTGTCCGCAGATGTAGTCAATTTGATTTCTATGTATTCCATCTGGTGAGGTCTATGTGTAGAGTCATCTCTTATGCTGTCTAAAGAAGGTATTTAAAATGAACAAATCATTGATTTTGCAGAATTCTATCATGTGATCCTCCAGCATCATTTCTATTACCAAGGCCATATTTTCCAACTAAGGATCCAAAGATCCTCTTTGCTCCTAGCCTTTGCATTCCAATCACCA
>NW_006408685.1:6910830-6917683 GCF_000296735.1 Chrysochloris asiatica
CAGATTGAAGAAGTTGGTAGAATTCTTCTATTTCATCTTCACTGGCTTTAGTGGTTGGTGCATAAATTTGAATAATAGTGGTATTAACTGGGCTTTCCTGTAGGCACATGAATATTATCCAAAATATCTTCTTTAAACAGTTTCCAGGATACAGCAATGTTTTTGGCTCATTCAGGTTCTTGTTATTTCTACTTTTAAAGCTAATATCTTCAGGATAAATTAGTTATAATATTATATGAATAGGAATAAATTGTAACTAAGGTAACAAGAACACAATATTAGTTTTTAATTTTTTTTTTTAATTTAACAATTCTCAGAATGATTTTGTTGTACAATTTTAGTTGTTTGGATTCTGTCTTAATAATATGTTGTAGACTTTTTAGTTGAGTGCTTCTTTTTCTATGTAATGACAAGTTGGTATACTGTTACTTATTTTTTTCAGTCCTCATGATCTATGTTTCATCTTGAGGAAAGGATGGTAGATGGTGGTGTTATTTATTGAAACTGTCGAAGAGCAGATTTGCTTGGTTATTTTTCATTTTTTTAAGCTTTTTTGTGAATTGAGTGAAGGGTTATAGTTCAGATCATCAGTTTTACATTCAACAAATCATCGCAATGATTGCAATCCCCTCCATGCACCATCGACTGACAGTATTTACCTCTATAACTTGTTTTTTTTAATGCACACATACCATATTGAAAATATATATTCATTTAAATGTCCAAAAGTCACATTTTGCAAGTCAGCCTATTGCCCACAGGTGTGCTGCACCTTTCTCAGTCCATGGGTCTATAGTCTTCTGCTGCTTTGTCTCTCTATGCCATCCATTGGCTCTGCCACCATTTCTGTTTTCACTGCTTTTCTGGTTAGGATCCCTCACTCCTCTCATGTTCTTCCCTCTTGATGGGAATGAAATGACAGGTAAACTTCTCCCCCTTTTAGTTACACCTTTTCTACATTTACAGTTGTGACAATGACCATTAGACCTGATAACAGTTACTCTCAATAGAATCATAAAACCCTATCCTATCATCACCAGACCCATCTGGACAAAAGGGTCCAGTGGGGATTCTATCTTACCTTCCTTGTTCTGTCACTAATTACCCTCATGAAAGCTTGTAAGCCTGCCATTTCATGCCTTTATAGCCCCCCAGTTTTGATAGTCAAAGTCTAAGTTGCCCATACCTATCATGCTGATGTACTGAAGAGGCAACTTTGATCCTTGATATGAAGGATCTTTCCTTTCAATTGGAATTTGGACAACTTCATCCATAGCAAAGGATGTAGTAATTTATGCTTGCTGCTTGTGTCAATCTTCTTTATCTGATTATGTTCTGGTCAGCAAGCCATCCAAGCTAGGTCAAATGGGTACTATCTGCAAGTTTAGGAGTTCTTGCATGCCTCCCCACATTTCAGGCCAGCTGGCTGCTTTGCTATAATTAACTTCAGGCCCCAGTGGTTAGGTCAGTGTCCATAGACTTGGGAGTTCACATGTCTCCCTGAACTCGAAATCAACCAGCCCTTCCTTTTCTTTCTTTCATCTCAAGGTCGTCAGGTGTCTATAGAACATAACCAAATCTAGTCTATGTCTTCATTGCTTTATTTACCCCACTTCAACTCACAGGTTGATCAGGGAGGCTACTAATGAGCATACAAGATGGTTCATGTATGCCACTTACGTTTCAGTGTTAGACACCGGTTTACCCTGATGTATTGAATTTTCTTGTCTTCATGGCTTCAAGGCAGACAGCTTGGTTGATATTGTCACAGCCATACAGTCTGTTCCACCTCCTGGTCTTTCTTTCAATAAGTGTCTCTGTTCCTCTAGGAGTTCAGGGTTGATCTAAATATCTTTTACATTGAGAATGTTCCACCTCTGAATATTCTGGGTGGGTCTCAGGATTCCACCTAAGGTCCCATACTCCACAAAGTCTTAACAAGAAGTCTATTTCCCTGGGCACATTCTCGTACCATTTTAGATAATCCTTGCTTGGTTATTTTTGAGAGTTATATGAAATAACTATGTTGAAATACCAAGTTTAAGTAGTTGAATATATGGATTGGGAACTCATAAAAGTAGTCTCTGAGTGACTATGAATTATATCAGTAGATGAGCTGCCTGGAATATAATGTACAGTGAGATAAGAAGATGAACCAAGTCCATTTCCTGAGAACCTAAAATGTTTTAAAGAGATTGAAAAAGGCCAAAAAAAAAAAGGGGGGGGGGAGAGGGACTAGAAGAGAATGTGAATATGATGTCACAGAAGGCAATAGATTCCAATGAGAGTGTTGTAAACTGAGAAATACTACAGAGAGAACAAGTAAGATAAGGACTGATGCATCTGTTAGCAAAAGAGACATCATTGGTAATTTTATTTTGCTCTCTTTGAATTTTTCTTTTAAAAGAAAGATGCTTGTCGAAGAAATAATGCTCTTTGGTAAGTATTTAGGTAGTCAATTTAATTTTTAGTGATGTGATTTTTAATTTACATATAGTAAAATTAGTCTTTTCCATGTATGGTTCTTAGGTTTGACAAATGAATATAATTCTGTAGTTTTCATCATAATCAATATTCAAAATAGTTTTATTGCTCCCCCAAATTCCTATTTACCATCTCTTTGTACTCAGTCTACCCCAAGCCCTAACTTTTGTCAACTACTAAGCTGTTCACCATTCTTATAGTTTTATCTTTTACAGAATGTTATATACATGCAATCATACAATATGTAGCCTTTTGAGTTTGACTTTTCATTAGTAAAATATATTTAGTATTTATACATATTTTTATGAATATCAATGGTTCATTCCTTTTTATTGGAGTAATATTCCATTCTATGAATATGCTAGTTTATCCACTTACCAGGTAAAGGTTATCTGTTTTTTCTCTCCCCAATATATAACAGGTACAAAGCTGGAGTATGGCACTGTAGGATAAGCACTGGAATGCTAACCACAAGGTTTGCAATTCAGACCCATCTGCTATTCTTCTAAAACCTTATACATGGTAGCTGTGAGTCAGAATGGACTCAACTCACTTAGCAATTTCAAATGAATAAAACTGCTGTAAGCATTTGTTTGTAAATATTTTTGGTAACATAAATTTTCTTTTATTTTGAATAGTACTTCTTCCACTGCTTTCTGGTACCTCATGAGGCATTTACAGTCATTCTGTTTGCTATCTCTCTACATTGAATATGGGAGTCCTGGTGTGACGCTATTGGCTAATGCACTGGACTGCAATGTCAGCAGTTCAAGCTCACCATACACTTGTAGGAAATCCTAAGCAGGGTCATTATGGGTTGGGACTGACTAAACAGCATATAATGAGAACAACAACATATTGAATGTGGTGGTTTTTTTTTGTTTGTTTTTAAATTTCTCAATCTTGGCTTTTAAGAGTTTCTTTTTTTCCCCTTTGGTTTTGTATACTTTAATTGTGAGTTGTCTTGAGGTGACTTTAATTGCATTCATTATGGGCTTTACTGAGCTTCCTGAATATGTAAATTCATCTTTCAATAAATTTTCATGTATTTCGTTTCTTTCTTTCTTTTTTTTTTAATGTTTTATTGTGAATTGTGTGATAGTCTACATGGGAGAACATCAGCTTTATACTCATTCCATCATCCATCATTTCATTGGCATAGTTACCCTCCTGTCCATGCATCCTCACCCAACCAAGGGGTGTACCCTGTAAGCCTGCACCGCCCCCACCACAGTCATCAACCCCTTTCCATCTCCTGATCCTGAGTCCCCAGCCCCACCATCTCTTGACGTCATGTATTTCTTTTGCAAATTTTTTCTTGCTCTAATCACTTATTCTTTTTGTTAGATCCTAGTGACATGGGCTTTAGCCCTTTTGATACTGTTCCACATATCTCTGAGGCAGCCTCGCCTCTGTTCATTTGTATAATTTTTTTCTTCTATCTTAATATCGGGTAATTTATATTGATCTGTTTTTTTCAAGTTTACCATTTCCTGTAATCTCCATTTTGTCCTAGAGCCCATATATTATTATTATTTAATTCACATACTATATTTTGGCTCTAAAATTTTTTATATTTGGTTCTTCTTTTTAGATTCTATTTCTGAGACATTTAAATCATTGTATTCAAGTGTCCTGGCATAGTGCTGTAGGATAAGCACTGGACTGCTAACTTCAAGGTCAGTGGTTCAAACCCATCATTATCTGCTTCTTGGAAACCCTATATAGGGTCACTATGAGTTGGAACTGACTGGACAGCACTGAACAACAACCACATTATTCAAATGTATTTATTTTTATCTAGAAGAGCAGGTACATTAGTTCCTTTAAAGTCTTTGTCAGATAATTTCAACATAAGAGTTATATGAAATTGTTATATATTAATTTTCCATGAGAACTGGTCACATTTTCATTGGTTTTGTACTTTTTGTATGCTGAGTACTTTTCAGTTGTGTGCCATTTGAATATAATGTTCTAAGACTCCAGTTCCTATCAAAATACCTGATGAATTTTCCCTTTATTTTACTTACTTGCTTTAGTAGGCAATGCACCTGATTATGTTCAGACTACAATTCTTTCTCACCCTCTCTGGATAATGTTTACAATGTTCATTCAGTTTCCAGACTGTTTTTCTATGATGTTTAGGTCAGCTCCTTGAGTATGCATCACACAATGGTTATTCTGAGATTTGAAAAGTGGTTGGTTATTATTTAATTCAGTCGTGAAAACCTTTGTTATGCTTTCTGGTAGCATAGTGGTTACAAATTGGTCTGCGAACCGCAGAGTCAGCAGTTCGAAACTACCAGCTGTTTCGCAGGAGAAAGGTGAGGCTTTCTGCTCCGGTAAGATTTACAGCCTCAAAAACCCTGAACAGGGTCACTATGAGTTGGAACCGACTCCACGGCACATAACCACCACCACCACCATTCTGCAAATGTGCAGTTTGACATCAAGACTGGAACATTTATCAAGTTATGCACAGTATTGGAGGATTGTCTACTTCCATTCTATCCTTGACATGAATTTTCCCATATTCTCTGTTTCCCAGGAGCCCCTTATCCTAGTTCCTTTGGTGAGAAATACAAGTTTCTCAGAGTCTAAGCTTGTTTTTTGCTCTTCTGTATCTTGTGCAGTTGGGACTGCCCTTGTGGCACAGTGAAAAGAGTTTGAGGGAAAGCATCATTGTGATTACGCCCATAAGTTTTGTACCACAGAGGCCTCTTTTCTTGGATTCCATGGCCAGAGAGGTAGGTTTTCTCTTGATGTAGAATTCCCTTCACTTGGAGTTGGATTGGAAGTGAGAATCAGGGTGGGGAATGGAAAATAATCCCTAAACTGGTGTTCTTTCCATAGTAAATCCCCCCCCCCTTTTTTTTTCTTTAAGCTTTTATTGTGAATTGAGTGATAGTTTATATGGGAGATCATCAGTTTTGCATTCATCCTGTCGTATTTCATTTCATTGCATTGATTACAGTTCCCTCCATATATCATCATCATTCAACAGTATTTGCTTCTATTCCCTGTTTTTATTTTTTATTTCTTTTGTTTTTGATGTACACAGACACACTTAGGAATATATAATCATTTAAATAACCCAAGGGCATATTCTGCAAGCCTGCCTTCTGGTCACCAGAACACAGCCGTTCTCTTTCCATGAGTCAAGAGTCCTCAGCTACTCTATCTACTCATATCAACATCACTGCCTTCACTTCTGATGTCACTGCTTCTCTGAATAGGGTCTCACATTCTGCTCATGCTCTTGATTAATTGCCTGGATGGCTCCCTGTCAAACAACTTGTGTGTTCTTGATGTAGCCAACCAGACTGCCATTACTGTTTCGTATTTTTTCTGTTGATCTTTCAAGAAGTATCTTCTGTTGCTCTAGTCGCTCCATGCTGGTCTGCATGTCCCAGTTATCTATTTTGTCTTCTTTTGTTTGTGTTATTTTTGCAGTGTTTGTACAGGTGTTATAGTTTTGTATAGTTTATTGAAAATTAGTACCTTCTCTGATACGTCATTACAAAAGATTTTTTCCCATTTTGATTCACATAAGTTTCTAGTTTTCAGTATGTCACAATCATCTATTTTGTGTTATTTTATTTGTGTAATTTTCACAATGTTTGGATGTCTGTGTGTGCCCTGTATTGTTGTTGTTGTTAGGTGCCATCGAGTCGGTACTGACACATAGAGACCTTATGCACAGCAGAACGAAACACTGCCTGATCCAGGGCCAACCACACTACTGTTGCCATGCTTGAGTCCATCGATGATTCCACTTGGACAATCCATCTTCCTTGGGGTCTTCCTCTTTTTTTCTGATGCTCCACCTTACCAAACATGATATCCTTCTCCAGAAACTGGTCCCTCCTGACAATACGGCTGAAGTATGAGAGATGAAGTTTGGCCATGTTGGCCAACAAGGAGCAGTATGCCTGCACTTCTTCCAAAATGGATCTATTGGTTCTTTTTGCAGTCCATGGCACTTTCAATATTCTCCTCCTACACCACAACTCAAAAGCAACAATTCCTCTACAGTCTTCCCTATTCACTGCCCAGCTTTTGCACATGCATATGAAGTTATTGAAAATACCATGACTTGGGTCAGGCACACCTTAGTCCTCAAGCTGACATTTTTGCTCTTTAATACTTTAAAAAGGTCTTGTGCAGCACATTTGCCTAATGCAATACCTTGTTTAATTTCTTGACTGCTTCTTCCATGAGTGTTGATAGTTGATCCAAGAAAAATGAAGACCTTGACAAATTCAGTCTTTTCTCTGTTGATAAAAATGTTGTTTATTGGTCCAGTGATGAGGATTTTTGTTTTCTTTACATTGAGATGTAATTCATACCAAAGGCTGTGCTCTTTGAT
>NW_006408685.1:6920515-6922552 GCF_000296735.1 Chrysochloris asiatica
TAGTATAATTTATTTTTGTTAGACTTTTACAGTAGTGGTCCCATGCAGTATTTCTCTTTTTGTGGGTCTTTGTACATTTTGTTGTAATATTTGGCTTTATCTTCTCACACTGATCTTTGAAATTTTCTTTTCAGCTTCTGTATCTCCTCATTTCTTCCATTTGCTTTAGCATCTCTATGCTGGGGAACAAGTTTCAGAGTCTCTTCTGACGTCCATTTTGACCTTTTTCTTCTTTCTTGTCTTCTTAATGACTTTTTGCTTTCTTCCTTTATGATGTTCTTGATGTCATCCCACTACTCTTCTGGTCTTTGGTCTTTAGTGTTTAATGTATCCAGTCTGTTCTTCAGATCTCTAAATTCAGGTGGGATATATTCAAGGTCATATTTTGGCTCTTGTGAACTTGTTTTGATTTTCTTTCAGCTTCTGTTTGAATTTGCATATGAATAATTGATGGTTTGTTCCACAGTCTGCCACTGGGCTTGTTTTAACTGATGATATGGAGCTTTTCCTTCGTCTCTTTCTGCAAATGTAGTCAATTTGATTTCTGTGTATTCCATTTGGTTAGGTCCACGTGTATTTGAAATGAACAAATCATTGATTTTGAAGAATTCTATTATGCATTTTTTCAGCATCTTTTCAATTACCAAGGCCATACTTTCCAACTACTGATCCTTCCACTCACCAGTAATGATAAATACATCTTGATTGCATGTTTGATTAATTTCAGATTGAAGAAGTTGTTAGAATTCTATTTCATCCTCACTGGCTTTAGTGGTTGGTGCGTAAATTTGAATAATAGTGCTATTATGGGTCTTCCCTGTAAGCTCATGGATATTATCCTATCACAAACAGCATTGTACCTCATGACTGATCTGGAAATTCATTTTTATGATTAGTTGTGAAGTGTTAACTTCATTGGGGTTGCCATGTACTCTACTAACTTTTCTCTCCATTTAAGATAATCCATTGTCGCACTGCGTGCACTGGCCCCACCCCTGGCGCTGTCCCCACCATCCGAAGCACAGCGTGCCGGCCCTGCCCCCCGATGCACCACATGCTCACCCCATCCCCGATGCACTGCGTGCTCGCCTGCCACGGCCTCCACGTAGACAATACCTAACCACACATAATACATAATACAGATAATAAGAGAAAGCCTATCTCCTGATCATATCAATAATAATTATAACAAAATAAGAATAACCATGCCCCAAAAGAAACAATTAACATTATCAAAACATGTTCAAAAGCAGAAGAGAGCAGCATATACAAATGAGCTGGAGACAGACAAAGGTTTTATAGAGGAGGAAGAGCGGGTTCTGGATTTGCCTGAGAGAGAACCCAGAAGAATGATTTAGAAACAAATTGAAATACTCCAAAAAGGGGTTGAGGAAAACAAGGAAGAAGTAAGGAAACTACTGCAGGGACAGTCTAATAGGATTGACACAGCATTGGAAACAATTCAAAACCTGCAAAAAGATGTCCAGGCGATCAATAATAAGATATCAGAAATAGACAATAGCCTGAACGGGGAAAGGAGCAGACTGGAAGAGATGGAAGCCAGAACTAGTGATCTAGATGACAGATCTCTCAATATGGCCAAGATAGAACAGAAAAAAAACTAAAAAGATAAAACAATCTGAAGACAATCTAAGATACATGCTGGATAGCATGAAGAGGAATAATGTAAGAATTATTGGCATTCCAGAAGAAGAAGACTCAAAGAAGTCCATAGAGGAAATAGTTGACGAGCTTTTGGAAGAAAATTTTCCTAAAATCTTGAAAGACGAGAAAATAAACATTCAAGAAGCCCAACGTACCCCAGGAAGGATAGATCCCAAAAGAAAATCTCCAAGACATATAGTAATCATGCTCTCCAAAACCAAAGACAAGAAAAAAATACTAAGAGCGGCCAGGGAGAAGAGAAATATAACTTATAAAGGCAAACAAATTAGATTAAGTGCTGACTATTCAGAAAAAAACAATGCAGGCAAGAAGGCAATGGGGAGACATATACAAAAGCCTGCAAGAAAAAAA
>NW_006408685.1:6922988-6929164 GCF_000296735.1 Chrysochloris asiatica
TAAATCCTTACGGGAGTAGAAAGCCTCATCTTTCTCCCGCGGAGCGGCTGGTAGTTTCGAACCGCTGACCTTAAGGTTCGCAGCCCGATTCGTAACCATTACGCTACAATGGAGTATCCTAAATTCAGAGAGAAACTAGTAGACTACAAGGTAACCCCAAAGAAAGTTAACACCCCACAACAGATCGTGAATAAGAATTCCCAAACAGAACAACCAAAGAAACTAGGAAGAAACCGACCAGAATCAACTCAAAAAACACAAACCCAGTACAAGAAGGAAAACAGAACAAAAGAACGAACAACACCAACAAAAATTACACAATGACAGTAATCAGCTCATACTTATCGATAATTACATTGAATGTCAATGTATTGAATGCACCAGTGAAGAGACAAAGAGTGGAAGAATGGATAAAAAACAAGATCCATCAATATGCTGCCTCCAAGAGACATACCTTACACACAAAGACAAAAACAAACTAAGAGTCAAAGGATGGAAAAAAATTTACCAAGCCAAGACCAGCACTAAAAAAGCAGGAGTCGCAATACTAATCTCTGACAAAGTAGACTTTAAGATAAAAACCACCATAAGAGACAAAGAGGGACACTATCTCATGATCAAAGGATCAACTGAGCAAGACGACATAATAATAATAAATATATACCTTCCCAATGAAAGAGCACCAAGATACATGAAGCAAACCTTAATGGAATTGAAGAAAGAAATAGATAAATCCACAATTATAGTAGGAGATTTCAACACACCACTTTCGAAAAGGGAAAGAACAACCAGAAAGAAATTAGACAATCCCACAGAGGAACTTAGCAATACAATCAACCAACTTGACCTCATAGATATATACAGAGCATTCTATCCAACAACGTCACAATACACATTCTTCTCCAGTGTGCATGGAACATTCTCCACAATTGACCATGTGTTAGGCTACAAAGCAAGCCTCCATCAATTCACAACCATCAAAATTCTACAGAGCATCTTCTCAGACCACAACACTATAAGACTAGAAATCAACAATAAGAAGGCCAAATCAATAAATTTGAATACATGGAAACTTAACAACACCCTGCTGAAAAGCGACTTGGTAAAAGAAGAAATTAAACGTAAAATCACAAAGTTTCTAGAAACAAACGAGAATGAAACCACAACATACCAAAATCGTTGGAATACGGCGAAAGCAGTCCTGAAAAGTCAATTTATTGCGATAAATGCACACGTCCAAAGGGAGGAAAGAGCCAAAATCAACACATTAACACAGCACCTTCAACAACTAGAAGCAGACCAACAGACGGTACCTATAGTCACCAAAAGAAGGGAAATAATAAAGATAAGGGCAGAAATAAATGATATAGGAAACCGAAAAACTATAGAAAGAATCAACAGGACAAGAAGCTGGTTCTTTGAAAGGATTAATAAAATTGACAAACCATTGGCAAAACTAAGAAAAGAAAAACAGACGGTACCTATAGTCACCAAAAGAAGGGAAATAATAAAGATAAGGGCAGAAATAAATGATATAGGAAACCGAAAAACTATAGAAAGAATCAACAGGACAAGAAGCTGGTTCTTTGAAAGGTTTAATAAAATTGACAAACCATTGGCAAAACTAAGAAAAGAAAAGAGGGAGTGGACACAAATCAATCGCATTAGAAACCACAGAGGTGAAGTCACAACAAAACCAAACGAAATAAAAAAGATAATAACAGAATACTATGAAGAACTGTATGCCAACAAATTCGAAAATTTGGAAGAGATGGATACATTTCTAGAAAAACACGACCTACCTAAAGTTACCCAGACTGAAGTAGATAATCTGAACAAACCCATAACAAAAGAAGCAACTGACCAGGTCATCAAAAAACTCCTGACCAACAAAAGCCCAGGTCCAGATGTCTTCACGGGTGAGTTCTACCAAACATTCAGAGAACTATCACCAGTTCTACTCAAACTATTCCAGAACATAGAAGAGGGTAGAAAACTCCCTAATAATTTTTATGAAGCAAGCATTACCCTCATACCAAAACCAGGGAAAGACATCACTAAGAAAGAAAACTATAGACCAATATCCCTCATGAACATAGATGCAAAAATTCTCAATAAAATCCTAGCCAACAGAATCCAACAGCACATCAAATAAATAATACATCATGACCAAGTTGGTTTCATAAAAGGGATGCAAGGATGGTTCAACATCAGGAAAACAATCTATGCAATCCATCATATAAATAAGAAAAAGGAAAAGAACCACATGATCACATCAATTGACGCAGAAAAGGCATTTGACAAAATCCAACATCCATTCCTGAAAAAAAAAACACTCAACAAAGTAGGAATTGAAGGGAAATTCCTCAACATAATCAAGAGCATATATACAAAACCAAGAGCCTACATCACGCTCATTGGAGAAAAAATTGAAAGCCTTCCCTCTGTGAACAAGAACCAGACAAGGATGCCCTTTATCACCGCTCCAATTCAATATTGTGCTGTAAGTTTTAGCCAGAGCAAAACGCATGATAAAGAAATCAAAGGCATCCAAATTGGCAAAGAGGAAGTAAAACTCTCCTTATTTGCAGACAACATGATCCTATACATAGAAACCCCCAAAGACTCAGTAAAAAACCTATTAGACCTCATCGAAAGATTCAGCAAAGTGGCAGGGTATAAGATCAACATACAGAAATCAATTGGATTTCTCTACAGCAACAGAACTAATGATGAGTAGGACATTAGGAAAACAATTCAGTTTACAATAGCCACACAAAAGATGAAACACCTAGGAATAAACATAACCAGAGAAACAAAGGATTTATACAAAGAAAATTACAAAGCACTACTACAGGAAACCAAAAGAGATCTACAGAAGTGGAAGAACATACCATGTTCCTGGATAGGAAGACTCAACTCGTGAAAATGTCAATACTACCCAGAGCAATTTGCACATACAATGCAATTCCAATCCAGATTCCAACAACATTCTTCAAAGAGATGGGAAGGACAATTAGTAATTTTATATGGAAAGGAAAGAGACCCAGGATGAGCAAAGCACTTCTTAAAAGGAAGAACAAGGTTGGAGTTCTCTCACTTCCAGATTTCAGACTTTACTGCACAGCTACAGTGGTCAAAACAGCCTGGTACTAGTACAATGAAAGAGACATTGATCAATGGAACAGAATTGAGAATCCAGATATCAACCCAACCATCTACAGCCAAATGATCTTTGAGAAAATGCATAGCACATTGAATGGGAAAGAGACAATCTCTTTAATAAATGGTGCTGGCAGTACTGGAAAGCGAAATGTAAAAGACTGAAACAAGACCTTTGCCTCACGTCATACACAAAAATGAATTCAACATGGATCAAAGATCTAAATGTGAATCCCAAAATTATGAAGATCATCAATGAAAAAACAGGGACAAACATGAGGGCACTAATTCAGGCCATATACGGGTTGCCACACATTTTGAAAAGTACACAAACAAAAATAGACAAAATAGATGAGTGGGGCATACTAAAAATTAAAAACTTGTGTTCATCAAAAGACTTCACCAAGAGAATAAAAATAGAACCCCCAGACTGGGAAAAAAATCTTTTGCAATGACATATCTGATAAGGGACTCATCTCTAAAATATATAGGAAAATACTGCACATCTACATAACTAAGACAAATAACCCAATTAAGAAACGGGCACATGATATGAACAGACACTTCACCTGGGAGGAGATCCGGGCAGCCAACAAACATGTGAAGAAATGTTCACGATCATTAGAGAGATGCAAATGAAAACAACAATGAGATACCATCTCACACTAGCAATAACAGCAAAGATAAAAAAAGTTGAGGACAATAAATGCTGGCAAGGATGTGGAGAGACTGGGACACTCCTGCATTGTTGGTGGGACTGCAAATTGGTCCAGCCTCTCTGGAAAGCAATATGGCACTTTCTCAAAAGGTTGAAAATAAAAATACCATTTGGTCAAGCAATTCCTCTACTTGGTATTGATCCACGCGACATACGAGTCACAACACGGGAAGATATATGCACACCAATGTTCATAGCTGCACTATTTACAACAGCAAAAAGATGGAGACAGCCAAAATGCCCATCAACTGAAGAATGGATAAACAAGCTGTGGTACATACGCACAATGGAGTACTATGCTACCTTGAAAAATAACAAGGAAGCTCTATGCCACTTCCTAACATGGATGAACCTTAAGGACATTATGTTGAGTGAAATTAGTCAATCACAAAAGGAAAAATACTGCCTAGGACCCCTACTGTAAAAGACTAAGAGAAAGAACCCATTCTATCCCATTAAAGTGGATTCTTAGTAGGATGTTAGGATGTAGGGATAAGGTTAAGGGCGGGAGGGGAAGGTGGAGCACAGGGCAGGAAGTAGACACAGGACAGTTTGGGTGGGGGGAAGGGGGGCAATATACAAGCAGGGAGAGGGGAACGGAAGATCAAAGCATACAGGATGACAACTAGACAGGTATGAATGAGCTAAATGTGACAGAAGTAAAAAAATGATGTAGGAACAGCCTTGGAACAACAGTGCTCTGGGATACAGAGACTGGGATATGGTTGGAATGGGGAAAAGGGGGAAATAATGTTAAGATGCTTGGCTGACTTTTGAACCTTGATTTCCCATACATTATATTATAAAACAGACACTGGAGGGGGAGAGAAAGGAATAGCCAGAGATGTCACCATAGAAAGCTTGTAAGTCCGTCTTCTGCCTATAACTGATTGGAATACCTAAAAAGGGACTACAATGTATCCAATGAAGGAAGTTTCCTGAAGAGCCTCAATAATACAGAAAAATATAGATTGAAGCCTAACCACATCCAGACCTTCAGAGACGGGAAACTTTCCTCTTGAATGGGGAAGCAGACCAGCCTGGAAACAGCCAGAAAATCAGAAGACACTTCTTGAAAGAAAGACCTACAGGAAAAATGCAGAGCAGTAAGGGCAGTCCGACTGCTACCACAAGAACAAGCAAGTTGCTAGCCCAGGAGACATCAAGGCAAGTGGCTGCGTCCTCTCAGCACAAATCCTCTCCCAAGACTAAGACACAATGAAATACACGCTATGATTGGCGACCATACACGTCACACATAAAGAGAACTGACCAAAGAACACCAACGAAGCAGTGAGCTAAGCCATGCATCAATCAGCAGACTACTGTAAACCCTGATGGAGACTCGGTTGGCCAGCAGCGAGGCAGGACCTGGGGATTCATGGGCTCAGAGTCAGTGACACAGCCACAGAGGACTAGAGTGGAGAATGAAGAGACCATCTGATAAGAAGAGGACGGACAGACGTAAGAACACCCACACTTGCAGATGATACCCACTTGACCTGGCTTCAATGACTGGATGAACAGAACTCAACCCGAGGAAGAAAGAAGAGGAAAAAAAATAAAGTGTCATCTGATACAACTTGATGAACTGGACCTACACCTATAACTGCAGTAGCTCAAAAGAGGAAACAATTCCCGGCTTCAGGAATTATTCCCACCCCCTCCACACAAAGAGTGGGAAGGGATGGGCAACTTGAATGTTGGCCACCCAAAATGGGGGGGAGAGATACAAAGGTAAGAAGTTACTGGCTTATAGAGTTTCAAGAAGGAACCTAAATCTACAGGGCGTGGAGGATAGTAGAGTCTCCAGTGAATAGTACCCAACCTATGTAGAAAGGTCTGATGAAAAGAAATTCAGATGGGTCTCATGTGATGCAATGGTGAAAATTGTTTCCAGGATTGATTATGAGGACTGGAAATGTAAAGGTAGATATTTTGTAGCAAGAAGGGAAGTGACTAACCTTTCAGTCTAGGAGTGGAGGCCCTGGGACCATCAACACAGAAGAGCAGAGAGCAGGACCCCACCCAGAGAAGCAGTGAGGCCTGAGATGGAGACAGAGAGGATGACATGAAGAGATGGAGTGACTGGGGCATTGAGATCCAGAGAGGGAAAGGGGCCGTGTGCTGAGGACCGTGGGGGAGGAGGCATGCGAGGTATACCCTTTTGTTGGGGGATGATGCATGGACAGGATGGTAACTATGGCAATGAAACGATGTATGATAGAATGAACATAAAACTAATGTTTCCCCATGTAAACTATCACTCAATACACAATAAAACATTTATTTAAAA
>NW_006408685.1:6929661-6933140 GCF_000296735.1 Chrysochloris asiatica
AAAAAAAAAAAGAATGTCCACACCTTTATCTCCAAGGATGGTTCAGCCGTCTTTGGTGGGAGTACTCCTCTGATCCTTCACCGGCTAGATGGCAGCTCTGGGAGCTGCTGGGGCAAGCAGATCAGAAAGCACCAGTTTTTTAGCTTCTTCTAGGAATTCCAATGGCTGTAATCCCATGAACTTAAAAAAATATTCCTTTATTTGTAGTTCAAAGTTCTAGGACCATCCCCTGAATCTGCTTTGCCTGGTATTCTGTGTTATTGGTGATAGAGGTCTGCATGGCACTTACTCCCTAATCTGCAATTAAGCCCCACTCCAACTGATTTTTTTATGTTGATCTTGTACCCTGCCACTTTGCTGAATCTTCAAATGATTTCTAATAGTTTTTTGGCGAGTCATTGTGATTTTCTGTGTATTGGATAATATCATCTGAAAATAGAGTTTAACTTCCTCTTTGCAAATTTGGATGGTTTTAAATAACCTATCTTTGACTAAGACTTCCAACAAAGTACTGAATAGGAGTGGTGATAAAGGGCATCCTTGTCTGGTTCCTGTTCACAAAGGCAAGGCTTTCAGTTTCTCTCCATTGTGAGTGATGTTGGCTTTTGGTGTTCTATATATATTCTGATTATGTTGTGTATATGTTGGATTTTGTCAAATGCCTTTTCTCATCAGTTGATATAACCATGCAGTTCTTACCCTTTAAAAAATTTTTAAGGTAAATTACATTGATTGTTTTTCTAATGTTGAACCATCCTTACATCCCTGATATGAATCCCACTTGGTGATGATATATCATTTAATTGATGTGTTGTTGAATTTTGTTGAGAATTTTTACGTCAATATTCATGAGGACATTGGTCTACATTTTTTCTTAGTGATATCCTTCACTGGGTTTAGTATGATTGCTATGCTTGCTTCATAACATATATTAGGAAAATTTCCATCCTTTTCTGTATTCTGGAATAATTTGAATAGAATTTGCAACAGCTCTTCCCTGAATGATAAAACTCACCAGTGAAGCCATCTGGACCTGAACTTTTTTTTTTTTTTTATTGGGAGTTTTTTGATGACCTGATCAATTTCTTCCTTTGTTATATATAGGTCTGTTCACACTGTGTATTTTTAGGTATATCATGCTTTTCTAAAAATGTATTCATCTCTAGATTTTCAGATTTTTTGGAGTTACAACTCTTCATAATATTGTTATTATCCTGTTAATTTCTATTGATTCTTTTGTGACATCATCCATGTAGTTTCTTATACGTGTTATTTGTGTCTTATCCCTATAGTTTTTCTGTTTTCTATCTTTTATTTCTGCTCTAATTTTTATTATTTCCTTTCTTCTGTTGGTTGAAGGTGTACTTTGCTGTTCTGTTTCTGGTTTTTGGAGGTTTGCTAATGTGTTGATTTTGTTTCTTTATTCTTTTTTGATATTTGCATTGATTGCAATAAATTGTGTTCTCAACTCCGTTTTTGCCGTGTCCCAAACACTTTTGGTATTTTGAGTTTTCATTCTCAATTGTTTCTAGGAACTTTGGGAATCCACATTTTATTTCTTCTACTACCCAGTAGCTTTTCAGCAGGGTGTTATTTAGTGTCTATGTATTTGACTTTATTTCCTTGATCATGTTATTGTTGATTTCTAATTTTATAGCATAACGGTCTGAGAAGATGCTTTGTAGTATTTTTTTTTTAATAAGTGTTTTATTGTGTATTGAGTGGGGAAACATTAGTTTTACATTCATTCTATCATACATCGTTTCGTTGCCTTAGTTACCATCCCGTCGATGCATCAACCCCCAGCAAAAGGGTATACCTTGCAATCCCCCCCACCCTCCTCTCACTGTCCTCAGCAAACACAGCCCACTTCCCTCTCTGGATCTCAACTCCTCAGGCACTCCATCTCTTCACGTCTTCCTCTCTGTCTCCATCTCAGGCCTCACTGCTTCTCTGGGTGGGGTCCCGCTCTCCGCTCTTCTCCATTGATGGTCCCAGGGCCCTCTGCTACTAGACTGAAAGGTTAGTCACTCCCCTCTTCACTATAAAATATGCGCCTTTATGCTTCAGGCCTCACAATCAGTCCTGGTAACAATTTTCACCATTGTATCACATGAGATCCTTCTGCATTTCTTTTCATCAGCCCTTCCTAGACAGGTTGGGTACTATTCATTGGAGACTTCACTATCCTCCCTGCCCTGTGGATCTAGGTTCCCTATTGAAAGATTGTAAGCCAGTCACTTCTTACCTTTGTATCATTCCCCTCATTTTGGGTGGCCCATGTTCAAGTTGCCCAACCCTTCCCACTCTTTGTGTGGAGGGGATGGGAATAAGTCTTGTAGCCGGTAATTGTTTCCTCTTTTGAGCCACTGCAGTTATATGTGTAGGTCCAGTTCATCCAGTTGTATCAGATGACACTTTTTTTTTTCCCCCCTCTTCCTTCTTCCTCCGGTTGAGTTCTGTCCATCCAGTCACTGAAGCCAGGTCAAGTGGGTATCATCTGCAGGTGTGGGTGTTCTTGCGTCTGTCCGTCCTCTTCTTATCAGCTGGTCTTTTCACTCTCCACTCTAGTTCTCTGTAGCTGTGTCACTAACTCTGAGCCCATGGGTCTCCCGGTCCTGCCTTGCTGCTGGGCAACCGAGTCTCCACCCGGGTTCACAGCAGTCTGCTGAACGAAGCAGGGCTTAGTTCGCTGCTTCATTGGTGTTCTTAGGCCACTTCTCTTTATGGGTGACATGCGTCATGGCCAATCAGAGCGTGTATTTCCGTTGCGCCTTAGTCTTGGGAGAGGATTTGTGCTGAGAGTGGATTTGTCCACTTGCCTTGATGTTTCCTGGGATAGCAGCCTACTTGTTCTTGTGGTAGCAGTTGGACTGCCCTTACTGCTCTGTATTTTTCCTTTAGGTCTTTTTTTCAAGAAGTGTCTTCTGGTTTTCTGGTGTTCCAGACTGGTCTGCTTGCCCTTTCGAGAGGAAGGTTTCCCATCTCTGAAGGTCTGGATGTGGTTAGGCTTTAATTTATATTCTTCTGTACTGCCGAGGCTCTTCAGGAATCCTCCTTCACTGGATACCTTGTAGTCCCATTTTAGGTATTCCAATCAGTTATAGGCAGAAGACGGACTTACAAGCTTTCTATGGTGATACCTCTGGCTATTCCTTTTTCTCCGCCTCCCGTGTCTGTTTTATAATATAATGTATGGGAAACCAAGGTTCAAAAGTTAGCCAAGCATCATAACATTATTCCCCCCTTTTCCTCATTCCAACCCTATCCCAGTCTCTGTATCCCAGGACTCTGTTGTTCCAAGGCTGGACCTACATCATTTTTTACTTCTGTCCCATTTAGCTCCTTCATACTTGTCTGGTTGTTCTCCCATCTGCTTTGTTCTTCCATTCCCCTCTACCTACTTGTATATTGCCCCCACCCCCCCTCCCAAACTGTCCTGTGTCTACTCCCTGCCTAGTGCTCCACCTTCCCCTCCC
>NW_006408685.1:6934880-6937540 GCF_000296735.1 Chrysochloris asiatica
GATGGTTGTGAATTTATGGAGGCTTGCTTTGTGGCCTAAAACATGGTCAATTCTGGATAATGTCCCGTGCCCACTGGAGAAGAATGTGTATTGTGCCGTTGTTGGATAGAGTGCTCTGTATATATCTATGAGGTCAAGTTGGTTGATTGTGTTGTTAAGTTCCTCTGTGGCATTGTTGAGTTTCTTTCTGGTTGTTTGTCCCTTTTCGAAAGTGGTGTGTTGAAATCTCCTACTATAATTGTGGATTTATCTATTTCTTTCTTCAATTCCATGAAGGTTTGCTTCATGTATCTTGGTGCTCTTATTTTGGGAGCGTATATATTTATTATGGTTATGTTTTCTTGCTTAATTGATCCTTTGATCATGAGATAGTGTCCTTCTTTGTCTCTTAAGGTGTTTTTTATCTTAAAGTCTACTTTGTCAGAGACTAATATTGCGACTCCTGCTTGTTTAGAGCTGGCGTTGGCTTGGTAGATCTTTTTCCATCCTCTGACTCTTAGTCTGTTTTTGTCTTTGAGTGTAAGGTGTGTCTCTTGGAGACAGCATATAGATGGATCTTGTTTTTTTATCCATTCTGCCACTCTTTACTGGTGCATTCAATCCATTGACATTCAATGTAATTATCAATAAGTATGAGTTGATTACTGTCATTGTGTTACTTTTTTGGCAGTGTTTTTTGTTCTTCGGTTCTGCTTTCCTTCTTGTATTGGGTTTGTGTTTTTGAGTTGATTCTGGTCAGTTTCATTCTAGTTTCTTTGTTTGGTTGTTCTGTTTGGTAATTCGTGTTATTGATCTGTTGTGGGGTGTTAACTTTCTTTGGGGTTACCTTGTAGTCTGATAGTTTCATTCTGCATTTAGGATATTCCATTTCAACCTGTAATTTACCTGGCATCTCCACCACCTGGGCTTCTGTTGCTGCGTTTGTGCCTTCTTTGACGTTGATATGTTTATGTCCTTCAGTTGATCTCTGGGTTCTCTTGAGTTTGTTGTAGTCTCGTTCTGTTCTGGACTCTGCTTTCTGTTGACTGTGTTCCACGTGGTGTTGCCATACCTGGCAATCTCTCTTTGACATCTGTTCTTGTTGTTTCTCCATCCCCAGAACTCCCTTTAGGATGTTTTCAAGTGCTGGGTTAGTTTTGATAAATTCCCTCACATTCTGTTTATCCTGGAATGTTTTGATCATGCCATTATATTTGTTTGATAGTTTTGTTGGATAGATGATTCTTGGTTGAATGTTTTTTTCCTGTAGGGTTTTGTATATGTCACCCCATTGCCTTCTTGCCTGCATGGTTTTTTCTGAATAGTCAGCACTTAATCTAATTTGTTTGCTTTTATAAGTTATATTTCTCTTCTCCCTGGCCGCTCTTAGTATTTTTTCCTTGTCTTTGGTTTTGGATAGCTTGATTATTATATGTCTTGGAGAATTTCTTTTGGGGTCTATCCTTCATGGGGTACGTTGGACTTCTTGGAAGTTTATTTTCTCGACTTTCAAGATGTTAGAGAAGTTTTCTTCCAGAAGTTCTGTGACTATCTCCTCTGTGAACTTCTTTAATTTTTCTTGTTCCGGGGAACGCCTGTAATTCTTACATTATTCCTCTTCATGTTATCCAGCATGTATCTTAGATTATCTTCAGATTGTTTTATTCTTTTAGCTGTTTGGTATTCTACCTTGGCTGTACTCAGAGATTTGTCCTCTAGTTCACTAGTTCTGGCTTCCATCTCTTCCAGTCTGCTCCTTTTCCCTTCAGGCTGTTGTCTATTTCTGATATTTTATTATTGATCGCCTGGACATTATTTAAAAAAATATTTTATTGTGAATTATGTGATAGTTTACATGGGACAACATCAGTCTTACATTCATTCTATCATATATCATCTCATTGCCATGGTTACAATCCCCTCCATGCAATCCTTCCCCCGTACCCCCAGGTCTTCAGCACACAGTCGCTCTCCCTCTCTGGATCTAGAGTCTCCAGCTGCTCCATTGCTCCACATCATCATCTCTGGCTCCATTTCAGGCATCATTGCTTCTCTGTGTAGGGTCCCGCTCTCTGCTCTTCTCTCTTGATGGTCCTAGGGACCTCCGCTCCTACACTGAAAAGTTAATCACTCCCCTCCTTGCTATAAATCATCCCACCTTTACATTTCCAACCTTCACAAACAGTCCTGATAACAATTATTCACTATTGTATCACAAGACACCCATCTGTATTTCATTGCATCAGCTCTGCCTAGACAGATTGAATACTACTCACCGGAGATTCTACCTTCCTCCAGGCCCTCTGGATCTAAGTTTCCTCTTGAAAGCTTGTAAGCCAGTCACTGCTTGCCTTTGTAGTCCCCCACTCCCCATTTTGGGTAGCCAGTGACCAAGTTGCCCATCCCTGTCTACTCTGTGGATGGAGCGGGTGGGAATGATTCTTGCTCTAAGGACTTGTTCCCTCTTTTGAGCTACTGCTTTCATAGGTGTAGGTCAAGTTCATCAAATTGTATGAGAATACTTTTTTTTTTTTTACCCTCTTTTTACTTCTGGTTGAGCTCTGATCATCCAGTCACTGAAGCCAAGATAAGTGGGTATTATCTGCAAGTGTGGGTATTCTTATGCATATGCCCTCTCTTCTTATCAGCTGGATGCTTCACGCTCCATTCTAGTCCTCTGT
>NW_006408685.1:6938329-6939704 GCF_000296735.1 Chrysochloris asiatica
CATTGAGACCTGTCTAATTGTTCTCCCATCTGCTTTGTTCTTCCATTCCCCTCTCCCTACTTGTATATTGCCCCCTCCCTAGCACCCAAACTATCTTGTGCCTAATTCCTGCCCTGTGCTCCACCTTCCCCTCCCTCCCCTCACCCACCCCCAACATTCCAATAATCAACAAAGAATTCCCCCCACCCCCCTTTAGTATGGGTTCTTTCCCTTAGACTTTTACAGTAGTGGTCCTATGCAACATTTCTATTTTTGTGACTGAGTAATTTAACACAGCATAATGTCCTCAAGGTTCATGCATGTTATACGGTGGCTTACCGCTTTCTTGTTATTCTTCAATGTACCATAATATTCCATTGTGTGTATGTACCACAATTTGTTTATCCATTCTTCAGTTGATGGGCACTTTGGCTGTCTTCATCTTGTTGCTATTGTAAATAGTGCTTCTGTAAACATTGGTGTGCATCTATCTTCTGCTGCTATAAACATTGGTGTGCATATATCTTTTTCTTGTGGGTAAATACCGAGTAGAGGGATTGCTGGATCATAAGGTACTTCTATTTTCAACCTTCTGAGGAAACTCCATATTGTTTTCCAGAGAGGTTGGACCATTTTGCAGTCCCACCAGCAATGCAAGAGTGTCCCAGTCTCTCCACATCCCCTCAGCATTTGTTGTCTTCTCCATTTTACATTTTTGCTGTCATTGTTGGTGTGAGATGATATCTCGTTGTTTTGATTTGCATCTCTCTAATGGCTTGTGATCGAGAGCATTTCTTCATATGTTTGTTGGCTGCTCTGGTCTCTTTCTTAGTGAAGTGTCTGTTCATATCCTGTGCCCACTTTTTAATTGGGTTATTTGTCTTTTTATTGTAGAAGTGTTGCAGTTTCCTGTATATTCTGGAAATGAGTCCCTTGTCTGATATGTCATTGCAAAAGATTTTTTCCCATTCTGTGGATTCCCTTTTTACTCTTCTGGTGAAGTGTTTTGATGTACATACGTTTTTAATTTTTAGTATGTCCCACTCATTTATTTTTATCTATTTTTGTGTGGTTTTCAAAATGTTTTGTAGTCCATGTATTCCCATCATTGGTGCCTTCACATTTGTCCATAATTTTTCTTTGATGACTTTCATAATTCTGGGATTCACATTTAGGTCCTTAATACATGTTGAGTTGGTTTTTGTATAAGGCGTGAAGTGAAGGTCTTGTTTCATATCATTTTGCAGTTCTGCCAGCACCATCTGTTGAAGAGATTATCCCCTCTCGATGGGACATGTTTTGGTGTTTTGTCGAAGATCAATTGGCTGTATGTAGATGCATTAATTTCTGGATTCTCGATTCTGTTCCATTGATCTATGTACCTTTCATTGTACCA
>NW_006408685.1:6941251-6942516 GCF_000296735.1 Chrysochloris asiatica
TTTTTTTAAAAAACGAGTCTAAGAGTTTGATGGGCTGAACTTTATGGTGGTGGGAAGGTTCCAAGTCAGCTACAGGACGTCCTCCTTTGTGAGGTCTCCCTCTTTTTCCTTGGGGACCCCTCTTACCCGTGTCGTCTTGCCACAGTGGGGTACCACTAGTCCCTTGCTTTGTAGTACTTTGATGTTTATAAATTTATGGAAGTTTGTATTGTGGCCTTAGAAATTGTATATTATAGAGAATGTTTTGTGTACACTGGGAAACGAATATTTATTGTGCTGTTGTTGTGTTGAATGCTCTGTACACACTGATGAGCTCAGATTGGCTCATTTTGTTGTTTAGTTCCTTTGTGTTTTTGTTGTTTCTTTCTGGTTGGTCTATCCTTTCTGAATGTGGTTTATTAAAATCTCACTATTATTGTAGAACCTGCATTTGCTGATGGGCAACAACTTAAAATAAAGTGAAACAGCTGTAAACATCCATTGAAAATTGGAACACGGACTGTACAAAATATGAATCTGGGAAAATTGGAAGTTGTCAAAAATGAAATGGAACGCATAAACATTGATAGCTTAGGCATTAGTGTGCTGAAATGGACTGGTATTGGCCATTTTGAATCTGATAACCACATGGTTTACTATGTAGGGAATGACAAATTGAAAAGGAATGGTGTTGCATTCATCGTCAAAAAGAACATATCCAGATCAGTCATGATGTACAATGCTGTAAGTGATAGGATAATGTCCATACGCCTACAGGGAAGCCCAGTTAATACCACTATTCAAATTTATGCACCAACCACTAAAGCCAGTAAAGAGGAAATAGAAGAATTCTACCAACTTCTTCAGACTGAAATCGATCAAACATGCAATCAAAATGTATTGCTCATTACTGGTGATTGGAATGCAAAAGAAGGGAGCAATGAGGAGGGACCAGTATTTGGAAAATTTGGACTTGGTGTTAGAAATGATGCTGGAGAACGAATGATAGATTTCTGCAAGACAAATTATTTGTTTATTTCAAGTACCTTTTTAGACCTCGCCAGATGCAACACGAAGAAATCAAATTGACTACATCTGTGGAAAGAGAAGATGGAAAAGCTCCATATCATCAGTGAAGAAAAGGCCAGGGGCAGACTGTGGAACAGACCATCAATTACTGATATGCAAATTCAAATTGAAGCTGAAGAAAATGAAAACAAGTCTTAGAGAGCCAAAGTATGACCTTGAATTTATCCCACCTGAATTGAGATATCTGAAGAACAGAT
>NW_006408685.1:6943755-6950339 GCF_000296735.1 Chrysochloris asiatica
TCATTGTCTGTTCTTTTTTTAAAGGTTTTTATTGTGGATTGATTGAAAAGGTTACAGGGCACATCATCAGTTTTACATTCATCAAATCATACAACTTGTTTCATTACAATGAATGAAATCCCATCCATGGACCATCAGTTAACAGTATTTCTCTATACCCACTTTAGCTTTTAAAAGAAAACAACAACACTCAGGCATATATAATAATTTACATCTCCAAAGGGCACATTCTGCAAGTCTGCCTTATGTCCACCAACTCTTAGTTCCTCTCTTCCCATGACTCTAGAGTCCTCAGCCACTCCCCATCTTCATGCCTCCATCTCTGCCTTCATCTCTGGCATTGCTGCTTCTCTGGATAAGGTCCTCCCTTCTGCTTGTGCTCTTCTCTCTTGATGGTCCTATGGTCCTCTGTTTCTAGACTGGAAGATTAACCAATCCCCTTTTGTTGTTACAAAACTTCTACCATTACAATTGTGACAGTTGCAATTAGTCATGATAACAATTATTCACTATTGAAACATACAAATCTTATCCCCATATCTTTTCACGAGACCCATCTAGACAAGATGAAATCTATTCAGTGGGAGCTCTTTCTTTCCCCCCATACTCTTAAAATAAACTCCCTCTTGAAACCTTGAAATCCAGTAACTTCATGCTTTTATCGCCTCCTGATTTTAAGTAGCCAATGTCTAAGTTGCCCGTCCTTATCTACCCTGTGTTCAGAGGGGATAGCATTGATACTAGATGTGAAGACTCGTTCCCTCTATTTTGGTATTTAGAGTTACTACCTCTATGAGTATAGGTCAGGTTCATTAAATTGTAGCAATTTGCCCTTGTTTCCTTTATAAAAATATTAAAAAAAAAAAATTTTTTTTGTGAGGTAATCTTCCTCTAGTTGAGTTCTGACTATCGAGCCATTGAGGCTAGGTCAAATGTGTACTATCTGCAAGTTTGGGTGTTTATTGTGTGTTCTTGTTGGTTCTCTGTCCCAAGAAATCCCTTTAGGATGTTTTGAAGTGCTGGGTTGGCTTTTCAAAATCCCTTAGTCTTTTTATCCTGGAATAATTTATACCATTGTATTTGATTGACAGCTTTGCTTGGTAGATTATTCTTGGTTGGCAGTTTTTTTTTGTTTTTGTTACAAGGTTTTATGTATATCTCCCCATTACATTTTTTCCTGCCTGGTTTCTCCTGAGAGATCAGAGCTTAATTTGATTTCCTTGCCTTTTAAATAACCCTTCTCTTTTCCATAACTGCTTTCAGGATTCTCTCCTTGTCTTTGATTTTAGAGAGATTGATTATGATATGTCTTGATGATTTTCTTCTGTGTTCTGTGCTTCCTGGAGATTGTTCAGCTTCTTAAATGCTTATCTTTTCATTTTTCAGGATGCTAGGTAAATTTTTTCCAGCAGCTCTTCAAGTTTCTCTTGCCTGGACTTGTGTGATTCTCCCTGTTACAGAATGCCTGTAATTCTTAAGCTATTCTTCCTCATATTGTCTACCATGAATCTTGAACTTTCTTCAGATTTTTTCTATCCTTTTCTTTTTCTGTATCTTCCATCTTAGTAGTATTAGTATTTAGAGATTTGTCTTCCAGCTCGCTGGTTCTGGTTTCCATCTCTTCACTCCTGATCCTTTCCCCTTTCAGTGTATTATCTATCTCTGATTTTTCATTGTTAATTGTTTGGATCATTTTTGGCGTGTTGTGAATTGTTTCCAGTGCTGTATCTATCTTATTTGATTATTCCTCTAGTACTTTGCTGACTACTACTTCTTTTTATGTTTTATTTTTTGTTCTGAACCCTCTGTGAAGCATTTGGATGCATCTCAGTATCATTCTCCTGCGGGCGTCCAGCTCTTGAAGGGTCGCAGGACACGAGAGGAGATTCAGAATCGGTGAATGTTAAAGTAATCGAGGAGTCTCTGCTTAGTTGGGTGATGGAGCTCTCAACAGTCTGTCTGATTGTCCGTCTTTTTTTCTCTCTGCCACGGCTCAGCAAGTCTTTATTTTTATACTTAAAATTACACAGTACACAATGATTTGATACTTTGATTTTCCCTTGAATTATTACACAGTTTTAATCACAATATTCCTTCACCCTGTGATTAGACAACCTTAACAAGAGTATTTCAATGATGTCCAGACTGACCTTTCCATATCCTGTTCATTTTTCAACCATTAAACATTTTTCTTTCGACATCATGTCCTCTCCTACGTAAGTGACAAATTACTTCTTCTTATTCCCACTAAAAGATCAAGTTAAAACTTACACAAATCATTTCCACTCCCCTGATTACATCCTCTTAGTAATACAAGTTTCTATTAATCATCAACGCCTACACTACTTTGTTGTTTCTACTAGGTAATTATCAATCTTCTATCCTACATAATGTACTTCTATTTTTCATAGTAAAAGTATTACTAACATCTACTTAATTATTTTGTTTTTCTAAAGTATTCATTAAATTGCTTGACCACAGTGTTCCTACGTTTCTTTCTTTTGAGGCTGTGAGGCATATAAGGCCCAACCTGTCTAATTGCTGCAGGAAATGTAGATTATTAAGTTTTGACCACCTCTCACTTATGTTCGCCATTCTCTGCCTATTTACGTAGGTGCCTGCATGTAATAGTGGGGGTTTGTGAATTCTGGCTGGTAACTGACTTAGGTGAGGTCTATAGTGGTCGGTCAGCTTCACTTTAGTTTGTTATCTACTTTTGTGATCTCATAAATGCAGTTGCTTTGTACTTAGGTTTTCTGTGAAGGGGTAGCTCGTACAATTCTTTTTGAATTCAACCCAATGAAGCTGAAACAATTGTTGCCAGACCGGTTTCTTCCTAAGTTCTGCAGAGCTGATAGTAAAAGCCATGAATATGACAATATCATATATTTTTGTGAATTCAGAGTTATTCTAAAGGGGAGATTGTTGTTGTTGTTGTTAAGTGCCATCGAGTCGGTTCCGACCCATAGCGACCCTGTACAGGGTTTCCGAGGGTGTAAATCTTTACGGGAGTAGAAAGCCTCATCTTTCTCCCGCGAAGCTGCTGGTAGTTTCGAACCGCTGACCTTAAGGTTCGCAGCCCGATTCGTAACCACTACGCTACCAGAGCTTTTCCAGAGAATCCTTTGCTTTGCATGATGTTTCTCCTTTCGCTGGGACTGTGTCAAGCGGCAAAAGCGGAATCGCTTCCCACATTCTCCTGAATTCCTTCTCAGGCTCTTCCAAACCCTGCCCTCCTTTCAATGGGAAGTCTATTTCTACCTCCAGCTCATTTGTCTCAATTACTCTGTGTTGTTGTAGACATGTATTGAAATGGTCAGTTGTTTCTTGGGCATTTTCAATAATTATATGTGTTCCAGTAATTAAATGAATGTATGTTCATATATTATTGAGATTTCTGATTGCCTTCTGGTAGATGTGATCAGGAGATGGAGTTTGCTTTTCACTTTTTTTTATTACTAAACTCAGAGTAACTGTAGCAGGTGTTTCCTGTCAGTCTAGCAATTGGTATTGGCACTTGCCTGGATGGGAGGATTTTACAGGTTGTGATTGCATCTTGACAATATAACCACTATTGCTGTCTTTTCTTTGGAGAGAAACATAGGGAGAGAAAGAACCCCTGAAGGTAAAATGGGGACCAAAAAATAGAACAGCAACAGCAATCTGCCCCACCCCGAAACAGATTTGACACTATAGCCTAAAATCACATAAAAGACAAAAAGAAAAAAAAAAATCTGTAGCAAAATATAAGTATGAATTTGACTCCACTTTTTTGCCAGCTCAGTACATTCTTGGAGACCACTCTGTTTTAACCAGTTTCTGTGGACTCCTTTCCTCCATTCTTGGCCCAGTGATCTTTGCTGAGCAGATCCATATTCATGCATAGTAGAACTCTCCTGGGATGGGTGGTGTGTGTTTACTCGCTTAGGCACCCTCTGTCATCACCCAAGTGGAGGTGTGTAGACAACAAAGTACAAATGAACAGAGGAAAATTAAAAGTATGTCCACACCTTTATTTCCAAGATCAGTAACACTTCTGCTGTGGGAACACACCTCAGATTCTTCACTGGCTCCATCATGCACAAGATTGCAACTCTGGTAATGTCTTGAAGTCATGAACCAGAAAATGCCACATTTGTTGCTCCTGTTGCAAATTCCACTGGCTATAAGCCTTCAAACTTTCTAACTATTCCTTTATATGTACTTCAGAGTTCTGGGCTATTTCTTGAACCTGCTCTGTCTGGTATTCTGTGTTATTTCTGGCAGAGGTCTGCACCACACTTCTCCATAACTTGCCAATAATCCCCCCGTGTAACTGACTTTTGAGTGCATCTTTTCAGGTTCTCTGACCAAAAAGTGGGATTTCTGTTGGAATTTTAAAATTTCTCGCCCACTGTGGAGTTCCTTGATTCAGGTTATCCTTTCATCAAAGTGAAGAAATACTGGAAGAAAGTTGTAGGTCAAGTTTTGACAACCCTTGTCCAGTTAGCATTTTTTTTGTTTTTTTAGTTTCAAGGTAATTTCTTTAGTAATTTAAATTGTTTTAAATGGAAGGAGGTCTGGTAGCACAGTGATTATGAGTTGGGCTGTTAATCTCACAGTCAGCAGTTAGAAAGTACTAGTGGTTATGCAGGAGAAAAATGAGGCTTTTTTGCTTTTGTAAAGATTTACAGGCTCGGAAACCCTGTTAACAGGGTCCTTATGAGTCAGAACTGACTTCACGGCACATAACTACCACCACCTCCTATTTTAAATGTAGAGATAGGTTTAGTGGATTTACATCATCTTGTTACATATGACTCTGCTTAATTTACCTTTAATTTTTTTTTTAAGTTTTTATTGTGAATCGAGTGATAGTGTGTTTGGGCATGCATTGATTTTACACTCATTGTTTCATTTTACATTCATCATTTCGTTGCAATGATTACAGTCTCCTCTCTGCATCATCATTCAACAGAAATATATAATTTTAACAACCAAAGGGCCATTCTGCAAGACAACCTCTTGATCACCAGTACCTGACCACCAGCACACAGCTTTTGTCTTTCCATGAGTCTAGCATCCTCAACTCCTCTATTTCTCCATGTCCTCATACCTGCACCATCTCTGGTGTTGTGCTCATGCTCTTCTTCCTTGATGGTCTTAGGCTCCTCAGTTCCTGGAATGTACGATTAACTACTCCTCTCAGATTGTTATAAATGTTCTACCTTTATAGTTGTGACAGTTAAAAATAGTCATGATAACAATTTTTCACAATTGAATCATAAGAATCTTATCCCCATCTCTTTTTACCAGACCCATCTAGAGAAGATTAATATTATTCAGTGGGGATTCTACCTTCCCTCATACACTCTTAAATTTAACTCCCTCTTGAAACTTGTAAGCCAGTCACTTCATGCCTTTATTACCACCACCCCCCCACCCCATCATGATATAATAAAGATGGCAGATTGGGTAGATATGCAATGAGGAGCTCCATTACCAACAACACAGAATACCGGGACAAGCAGGCTCAGGGGATGGTGCTAGAACTCTGAACCACATATAAAGGAATATTTAGAAGATTGGAAGGCTTACAGCTAGGGGATTTTGTAAGAAAATCCATTGCTTTCTATTTCAAGATGCTCAGCTAATCCTGGAGCTGCCATCTTGGGAGAGAACAAGTGGGGGAAAGCTGAGAACAGCAATGAATGCCTGACAGAATCGAGGAGATACAGGTGTGGACATTCTTTTTTTTTTTTTTTTTTTTGGGTATTGGTCTCTCGCTGACTGTGCACCTCCATTCTGGTAACTAGAGGGGATACCTTAGTGAATGGACACCCCACCCCCACCCCTGAAGGGTTCTACTCCTCATGCACACAGATCTCCTCGAAATTTAAAGTGACAGTTTCTACATAAAACCAAACGGCCACCACTCGTCTGTCTGTTGTACTGTGGTGGCTTTTGAGTTGCTGTGATTTTGAAGGCTATGCCACCGGTATTTTAAATAACCAGCAGAGTCACACATGGTGGACAGGTTTCAGATGAGCTTCCAGACAAAGACAGACTAGGAAGAAAGAGTGACAAACTACTTCCGAATCTTTAGTCACTGAAAACCTTACGAATAGTAGAGAAACCTTGTCAGATATAGTGCCAGAAAATGACCCCTCAGATTGGAAAGCACCCAAAATATGACTGGGGAAGAGATGTCTCCTCAAAGTAGAGTTGACCATGATGACATGAATGGAATTAAGCTTATGGGAAAAAAGCCCACGGAACCTTAATTTGCTGATGGGGCACAACTAAAAATGAAGAGAAACAGCTGTAAACATCCATTGAAAATCGGAACATGGAATGTACGAAGTATGAATCTGGGAAATTGGAAGCTGTCAAAAATGAAATGGAATGCATAAACAGAGATATCGTAGGCATTAGTGAGCTGAATTGGCTATTTTAAATCTGACAACCACATGGTTTACTATGCCGCAAATGACAAATTGAAAAGGAATGGTGTTGCATTCATTGTCAAAAAGAACATATCCAGATCAGTCATGAGATACAACGCTGTCTGTGATAGGATAATATCCATGCACCTACAGGGAAGC
>NW_006408685.1:6952634-6964100 GCF_000296735.1 Chrysochloris asiatica
AAGATGAGGCTTTCTACTCCCGTAAGGATTTACACCCTCGGAAACCCTGTACAGGGTCGCTATGGGTCGGAACCGACTCGACGGCACTTAAAAAACAAACAAAAATCAGGAGGGAACAGTCGCTGGAGAAGGATATCATGTTTGGTAAGATGGAAGGTCAGAGAAAAAGAGGAAGACCCCCAATGAGATGGATTGGCCAAATGGCCGCATCGATGGACTGAAGTGTGGTGGCGATAGTTAGTTTGGCCCAGGATTGGACATTGTTTCGTTCTCCTGTGCATAAGGTCACTATGAGTTGGTACTGAATCGATGGCACCTAACAACAATAACAGCAACAACAACCCCCATTTTACGTATGCATTGTCTAAGCTGCCCCTCCCTTTCAACCCTATATACAGAGGTTATTGGGTTGATATTTGATGTGAAGATTCCTTCCCTATCAGTTGGTTTTTTGAGCCACCATGTATTGCTCAATTGCAAATTCAAACTGAAGCTATAGAAAATGAAAACAAGCCCACGAGAGTCAAACTACGATCTTGAGTATATCCCACCTGACTATAGAGTTCATCTGAAGAACAAATTTGATACATTAAACACTAAATACTGGACCAGAACAGTTGTGGGACGACATCAAGAACATCTTACGTGAAGAAACCAATATGTCATTAAGAAGACTAGAAAGAAGGAAAAAATCAAAATGGATGTCAGAAGAGAACTTGAAATTTATTCTCCAGCATAGAGGTTTTACAGAAAGTGGAAGAAATGAAGAAGTACAAGAGCCGAACAGAAAATTTCAAAGGTCAGTTCGAGAAGACAAAGTCAAATATTACCACAAAATGTGCAAGGATCTGGAATCAGAAAACCAAAAAGGAAGAATACACTCAGAATTTCTCAAGCTGGGGCAAGTAAAGAAAAAAATTCAATCCTTGACTTTTGTTATTGAAGGATTCTCTGGGCAAATTTTAGAATGATGTACAAAACATCAAAAGAAGATAGAAGGAATACACAGAGTCACTGTACCGAAAGGAAACTTGCTTTTCAGCCGTTTCAGGAGGTAGCATATGATCAAAAGCCAGTGGTACAGAAAAAAGGAGTCCAAGCTGCATTGAAGGAATTGGCAAAGAACAAGGCATCAGGCATTGATGAAATAAAAATTGAAATCTTTCAAGAAAGTGAGGCAGCACTAGAGGCAATTTGGAAGACAACTATCTGGCTGACTGATTGGAAGAGCTCCATATTTGTGCTGTTTTGAAAGAGAGGTGACCCAACAGAATGCGGAAATTATCAGACACTATTTTTGATATCCCATGTGAGTAAAGTTTTACTACAGGTAATACAGAAACGGCTGCAAGCATACATTGCCAGAGAACTTCCAGAGGTTCAAGCTGCATTCAGAAGAGGCCGTGGAATGAGGAATATCATTGCTGTTGTCCGATGGATCATGACTGACAGCAGAGAATACCAGAAAGATGTTTACCTGTGCTCTTTGACTATGCAAAGGCTTTGATTGTGTGGATCATGACAAGTTATGGAAAACATTTTGAAGTAAGAATATTCCAGAGCGCTTAATTGTGCTCATGAGGAATCTGTACCTGACCCAAGAGACAGTTGTTCGAACAGAACATGAGAACACTGAATGGTTTAAAGTTAAGAAAGGTGTGTGACAGGGTTGTATTCTTTCACCATACTTATTCAACCTGTAAGCCGAGCAAATAATTCGAGAAGCTGGGTTCTATGAAGAAAAACGTGTTTGGTAGAAGGCTTATTAACACCTGTGATATGCAGATGATACAACTTTGCTTGCTGAAAGTTAAGAGGACTTAAAATATTTACTGATGAAGATCCAAGTGCACAGACTTTGGTATGGATTGCATCTCAATGTAAAGCAAAAAAAATCCTCCTTACTGGACCAATAAACAACATTTATATCCATGGAGAAAAGATTAAAATTGTCACTGACTTCATTCTTCTTGGATCAACTATCAACACTCATGGAAGCAGCAGTCAAGAAATCAAACAACATATTTCATTATGCAAATCTGCTGCACAAGACATTTTTAAAGTGTTGAAGAGCAAAGATGTCAGCTTGAGGACTAAGGTGTTCCTGACTCAAGCCATGGCATTTTCAGCAACCTCATATGTATGCGAAAGTTGCACGGTGAATAGGGAAATCTGTAGAATAATTGATGCTTTTGAGTTATGGTGTTGGAGGAGAATATTGAAAGTGCTTTGGGCTGCCAAAAGAGCCTATGTGTCTGTGTTGTAAAAGTGCAGTCCACGTGCTCCTTGGATGCCAGGATCACCAAACTTCGTCTCTCATATTTTGGACATATTGTCACAAGGGATTGATTGCTGGAGAAGGATATCCTGTTTGGTATGGTAGAGGGTCAGAGAAAAAGTGTAAGACCCCTAACGAGATGGAATTGCAAAATGGCAGCATCAATGGGCTCAAGCTTGGCAACAATTGTGATGTTGGCCTAGAACTGGGCAGTGTTTCATTCTGTTGTGCATAGGGTCGCTATGAGTCAGTACCAACTCGATTGAACCTAACAACAACAACATCCATAAATATAGGTCAAGTTCATCAAATTTTAGGAATTTAAACTTGTCTCCTTTATAAAATAAAACAGAAACCAATTTTTTAAAATCTTCCTCCAGTTGAGTTCTGATCATCAAGCCATTGAAGCTAGGTTGAGTTTATAGTATCTACAACTTTGGGAATTCTTGAAGATAGTACCCACTCACTTCATATTAGCTATATACTTTGCTCTCAGCTCTAGCCCTCTGTGATGGTGCCCTTGTCCATGGTGTCAGGGGTTCCAGTTCTCACCATGCTTTGGACCAACGAACACTTCCTATTCTTTCTCTTATCTCCAGGTCAATGGGTGTCTATTAAATTACCTTTATTTTTTAATGTTCTATGAACTCTTATGACTATCCAGTGATAAAATGTCTTTATACTAGATCATATTTCTCTTCCTTAATTTTCAGACACCATAGATTGTGATTTGGCAGACCTTTCCTGAAAAGAGCCAGATAGTGAATATTTTGGGCCATAAATAATATGTAAACTAAAGCTTGTGACTTTGTTCCAGTAAAACTTAACTTTGCATAAACATAGCTTCCCTACCTCTTATATAAATCCTCTATACTATTTCCTAAAGTAGTGGTTAAAGAGTAAGAATGTTTTTCTACTGTGCTTTATATATCAAAATAATTGTATTTTTATTGCCACTTTTATTTCTTTCCTAGAGTCAATTCTTTTATACAGTATCTCATAAAATGTAAGCTATCTAAATGAAAGGAAAACAATTTACAACATTGTAATAATTATATACAAGTCTTCCTACCATCATTTTCTTTGGGTGTATTCCCACAATACTTTTCTTCTTTGGCAGTTTTTTTTTTTTTTTTTATATATATTGTCTCAAATATTCAGCAAGAGACTGTCTTAATGGAAGTATACAAGTCACATATTTAATATAATTCATCCATAATAGCAATGCTGTAAACAGTTTGCAATGTCACAAGGTTTGTTAAGGATTCTCAAAGACTAACTAGAAATCATGTTAGTAATGCTCCTCTTGTAAATTACCTTCTATGTATCCTTTGTTGTTTTGTGTTTAAGTAAGTATTTGATAGTTATTGGTATTGTTTTAATACTGCAAAACTTCAATTTTTAAACAATATTTTTCAGGTGCATGGTCTTAAAATGGTTGATGAACCCATGGAAGAAGAAGCAGATTCTTATCATGTAAGTACACTTTCATTAAATATTTTACTTTACTTTTGTTGTTATTGTTAACAATATTCATAGCAGAACAGGCCACTTACAAATTTCTGTGTACATAATTCAGTGACACTGATCATATTCTTCAAGCTGTATAAACCGTTCTTGTCCTTTTTTTCTGTTTTTCCCCCTTTAAAATAGACTAACTACTGCCCATGTGTTTCCTACTTAATTTTTCTCATTGCTGTTGTTATTTTGGTTTCATACAGATAGATCTTTAAAGAGCACAACAAAGGCCAACATTATTTACTAGTTAAGTTACTGTAGTTTGGCTTTAGGAAGACTTTAGTGGGGGATTTTGGTTTTAAATTTAAAAGATTTTCTCAGGACAGTGCTTTCAGGGTTTATTCATCCTCTATAGCTCCACAAAGTCTGGGGTCCATAAGAATTTGAAATTATAGTCTGCATTTTCTCCATTTTCATCTGGATTTTTCTATGGCATCTTTGATCAATTTTTTTTAGTAATAGTAGCTGGGAACTATCCAGTAGTTTTGGTCTCATAGCAGTGGAGGCAGTTATTCATGGAAGCAATTAACCATATATTCCATATCCTCCTTTTACTCCTGAAGATCAAAGACTGTTGCCTTCGGTATGGATTGTAAAGTAAAAATCCTCACAAATGGACTGATAAATAACATCATGGTAAATGGAGAAAGATTGAAGTCAAATAGTTCATTTTACTTGTAACCTTAATCATCACTCATGTAAGCAGTGGTCAGGAAATCAAGTGATGTATTGTGTTAGGCAAATATGCTGCAAAAGATCTCTTTAAAGTGTTAAGAATAATGATGGCACTTTGAGTACTAAGGTGCACCTGATCTAATCCATGGTATTTTAATTTGCCTCTTGTGCAAAATGGAAGGTCAAGGGAAAAAAGAGAAAGGCCCTAAATGGGATGGATTGACACAGTTCCAGTAGCAAACATAACAGCAGTTGTGAAGATGGTACATTGTCAGTTTCGTTCCATTGTATGAGTCGGAACTGATGTGATGGCACCTGACACCAACATTTCCTTACTTTCCGACTTCCTCTGCTGCTCCAGATGAATAGAGACAAATTTTTGTGTCTTGGAAGGCACCTTGAAAGCTTTTAAGATCCTAGGCACTATGCAAGGAACTAGGAGATAGAACAAAGCACCATGAAACCATGACCCTAACCCTTATGTTTGTACATAAACAGCATCAGCAGCTAATCTCTCTTTCTTTTTGGCATTATTGTAAATATATCTATCATAAACTATGCAAATTCAACTTTTTACAAGTGTATAACTTATGAATGCAATGAGATAAATCAACTGTACAACTCTGCCCTTAATAAATACAATTTTTTCCCCATCATTGTACAGTGAAACTCAGTAATCCATAAGAAATTAATCTCTCATTACCTCACCCTGGTAACTGCTAATAAAATTTGGTCTCTATACATTTTCCTGTTCTTGTTTTTTTTATGTAAGTGAGATCATACCATGCTTGTCCTTTTGTGACTGATCTACTTCATTCAGAACAATGTCTTCAAGTTCCATCCATATTGCAGCATATATCAGTACTCATTTCTCCTACTGACTGACTAGTATTCCATTGCATTCTATTTTATGTTATGTATTAGCATAACAACAAAATAATGGGAAATGGGAAAAGCTCAAAGGATATTATTGAAATAAGTTGAAACTGTTGTTGTTGTTAGGTGCCATCGAGTCGGTACCAACCCATAGTGACCTTATGCACAGCAGAAGGAAAGCCCAATCCTGGGCCAGCCTCAGTACTGTTGCCACGCTTGAGTCCATCGATGCTGCCCCTTGGCCAATCCATTGTCCTCTTTTTCTCTGACCCTCCACCTTACCAAACATGATATCCTTCTCCAGCGACTGGTTCCTCCTGACAATATATCCAAAGTATGAGAGATGAAGTTTGGCCATCTAAATCTGTTTTGGAAGAAAGTTGACACTAAGCAATTTTAATTACTAATAAACCAACTACTGTTCAGAAAATAGTATGTACTTTCCAATCTGAAATGATTAACTCTATGGAAATATAATTTTGGCAATATACAGTTTATACATTTTATGTCTAATGAGTGAAATTTTTGCTTGTCAGTTATAATTTGGATTACAGAATCCTCTGAATTAAACTAGCATATGCCTCCAACTTCATGGATGATTTTCTTTGAAAATATTTAGCTACAAGATAACCGAACTAATTTAAAACCAATTCCCATGCTTTCAGAAATGATCACAGTTAAATTATTTCAGAAGTTTCTATGTTCTTTCTAAAGACTACTTAGCTAGTAGGCCATTTTTTAAAGGCTTGTTATATACTTGCCTCTCACTTTGCAAGATCTTTTTATTTATAGTGTGCTGAAAATATACACACCAAAATATTTACAAGCATCACTAACTTCCACATTTAATTTCAGTGGCATGAATTATATTTTTCATGTTTTGTCATCATTATTACTATCGTTTTCCAAAATATTTCACCACTATTCATATAAACTGAGTGCCCTCCAAATAAAAACCCCTCCTTTCCCTGTCCTTCCCTACCCTGGCAACAAATAATAATCATTGGTTTCTATATATTTGCTTATGTCATATTAGCGAGACCATAAAATATTCATCCTTTTGCAACTAGTTTATCTCACCATAGTTTTCAAGGTCCATCCATGTTGTAACATACATCGTAATTTCATGTATCTTTACAGCACATAAGGGTAAGCTAAAAAGTAAGAACACCATACAGGAAGAAAATGAAAGGTCTTTTAAGTAAGAAGGAAAGAAAGAAAAGACCATAATGGGTGTTAGAAGAGATTCTGAAGCAGGCTTTCCAGCATAGAGATGCTAAAGTGAATGGAGGAAATGAGCAAGTAAAATAACTAAATAGAAAATTTCAAAGGGTACCTCAAGAAAGCAAAGTCTAGTGTTGAAATGAAATACACAAATACCTGGAGTTAGAAAACCAAGAGGGAAGAACACGCTCAGCGTTTCTCAAGCTGAAAGAACTGTAGAAACAAAATTCAAACTTTGACTTGAAATATTGAAATATTCTGTGGGCAAATTATTGGATGATGCAGAAAGCAGTAAGGGAAGCAGAAAAGTGTAGCCAGAGTCACTGTACTATAAATAAATAGATGGTGTTCAACCATTTCAACAGGTATCATATGATCAAGAACCGATGGTACTGAAGGAGTCCTAGATGCACTTAAAGTGGTAACAAAAAACAAGGCTCAAGGAATTGACGGAATGCATATTGAAATCTTTCAGCAAACTTATGAAACACTGGAGTTGCTTACTCATCTATGCCAAAACTTGGGAAGACAGCTACTTGGTCAACTGATTGTGTAGATTAAGAAGAGAGGTGACCCAACGGAATGTGGAAAACATAAGACAATGTCATTAATATCACATGTAAATAACACTTTGCTAAAGATAATTAAAAGCGGCTACAAAAGCACATCAAGTCGGAACTGCCAGATCTTCAAGCCGCATATAGAAGAGGATGTGGAATGAATGATATCATTGCTGATGTCAGATGGATCCTGGCTGAAAGCAGATGATATCAGAAAGATGTTTACTTGGTCCCTTATTGATTGTGCAAAGACTTTTGGCTGTGTGTGTTATGCCAAGATATGGATGGCATTGTGAAAAATCTGTATTCCAGAACAATTAATAGTGCTTATGAAGAAACTATACACAGACTAAGAAGCAATCAGTAGAATAGAACTGAATGGTTTAAAATCAGGAAAGGTGTGTGCAGTCAGGGTTGTATTCTTTAACCATACTTATTCAGTCTGTATGCTGAGCAAATGATTCTAGAATCTGGTTTATATGAGGTGGAACATGGCATCAGGATTGGAAGAAGACTCATAAAAGACCTTAGATATGCAGATGATACAATCTTGCTTGCTCGAAGTGAAGAAGAGTTACAATACTTACTGATAGAAGATCAAAATCACAGCCTTTGGTATGGATTGCATCTCAATGTAAAGAAAACAGAAATCCTCACAAGTGGACCAATAAATATACTCATTATAAATGGAGATCAGATTGATGTTGTCAGTGACTTCATTTTGCTTGGATGCATAATCAACTCTCATGGAAGCAGCAACCAAGATATCAATACCACATTACATTAGATACATTTGCTGTACAAGAGCTCTTTAAAGTGTTAAAGAGCAAAGATATTCAGTTTGAGGGCTAAGGTGTGCCTGACTCAAGCTGTGGTATTTTATTTTTTTAAGCTTTACATCAGTTTTACATTCAGCAAATCATGGCAATGATTGCATGTACCTTCAGTACCTTCAGCCAACAGTATTTATCTGTTAATTTTTTTTTTTTTTTGATGTACACATACCACATTGAAAATATTTATCATTTAAATGTCCAAAGGGCACATTTTGCTAGCCAGCTTCCTGCCCGCAGGCACATTGCCTTTCTCAGTCCATGGGCCTATAGACTTCTGCTGCTCTGTCTCTCTTTGCTGTTGCTTCTGCAACCATCTCTATTGTCTCTGCTTTTCTGCTCTATGCTATTGCTTCTGCAACAATCTCTGTTGTCACTGCTTTTCTGGTTAGGATCCCTCATTCCTCTTATGTTAATTTCCTCTATATGGTCCTTGGGCCCTTTTACTGATATGACCGACTAACTGCTCCATCATTTCAGTTACACTTCTACATTTGCAGTTGTGGCAGTCACCATTAGACCTGATAACATTTACTCACAATTGAATCATAAAATTAGCAGACCCATCTGGAAAGAAGAAAACTATTCAGTAGGGTTTCTATTTTATTCCCCTCATTCTGACACTAAACACCCTCATGAAAGCTTGTAAGCCAGCTTATTTGTGCTTTTATAGCCTCTCAGTTTTGATAGCCGAAGTCTAAGTTGCCCATGCCTATCAACCCAGTGTACTGAGGAAACATGTTTGATCTTTGATATGAAGAATCCTACCCTATTCAGTTGGAGTTTAAGGCTGCTTCATTCATAAAGGTAAGGTCATATTGTAAAAATTTATACTTGCTCCCTGTATCTTATTTCTTTATCTGATCAAACTCTGCTCATCAAACCATCCAAGCTAATTAAAATGGGTACTATCTGAAAGTTTGGGAGTTCTGGCACGGTTTCCCCCTCTTCAGACCAGCTGTCTGCTTCACTCTTATCTCTAGCTCACAGTGTCTAGGTCAGTGTCCATGATCTCAGAAGTTCACATGCCTCTGTGAACTTCAAACCAGCCAATCCATCCTCTTCTCTGTCTTATCTCAAGGTCATCAGGTATCTATGGAAAATAGCCCATCTTAGCCCATATCTCCTTTGCTGCATTTCTCTAACTTCCACTCACAAGTTGACCAGGATGATCCCAAACCATGATATTTTCCATAGCCTTTTATGCATTTCAAAGTTGGACAACTTTTAGGTAAACCCTAGAAGAATTGATTTATTTGATGAATGGTACTGGAAAATAATACATACAGTACCATGGACTACTCTGGAGACATGTCCCTGGTTCCTTTCAGCATCTGTAGGCCCCAGCATCCACGTGTCTTGGGATCAGTGTTGTTGTTGTTGTTGCTAAGTGCTTTAGAATCAGTTCCAACTTATGGTGACACTTTATAGGGTTTCTAAGGAGCAGGTGGTGAGTTTGAATGATCAACCTTGAAGTTCAAACCAACTTGTGATCCAGTGCTTTATTCTACAGTAACACATCAGTGTTTTCCTGGATCCAGGAGTCTCACAGTGCAGGGACCTCAGGTTCTAATGATGCATTCTACTCCTAGCTCTTCTTTCTTTCTTCTTTTTTTTTCTTTTCATTTTATTGTGAATTGAGTGATAGTTTACATGTGAGAACATCAGCTTTACATTCATGCTATCATATTTAATTTCATTGCAATGATTATGATCCCCTCGATGCTTCATCATTCAACAAACAGCGTTTGCTTCCATTCCCTGTGGGGTTTTTTTCTTTGGGGGGGGGGCGGGGGGGATGTACACCGAAGCACTCAGGAATTCAGGAATATATAACCATTAAAAAAACCAAAGGGTACACCCCGCCGATGCCTGTCCTCCAGCCGTCAGCACACAGCCCCTCTCCCGGCCAGAGTCCAGAGTCCCCAGCTGCTCCATCTCTCCACATCACTGTCTCTGCCTCACTTTCTAGCATCACTGCTTCTCTGAATTGGGTACTGCAAAGCGCTCTTCTCCCTTAATGGCCCCAGGGTCTTCCGCACACGTAATGCAAGATCAACCACTCCACTCCTTTACATTTGCAACACTCACAATAAGTCCTAATAGCAATTATTCATTCTTTAACCACAAGTGTTTTAGCTCCATCTTTCACCAGCCCCGTCCAGACTGGTTGGAAACCACTCAGTGGAGAGTCTCCCTTCCCCCCCACTCTCTAAAACAAGGCTCCCTTTTGAAAACTTGTAAGTCAGTCACTTTGTGCCTTTGTAGCCCCCCACCCCCATTTTGGAGTTCTGATGTGGCATTGTGGGTTAATGTGCCAGACTGCAAAGCCATTTGAACTGCAAGGTTGGCAGTTCAAGCTCATCAATCACTCCTCAATCGGAACTGACTCGATGGCACTTAACAACAACAACAACCCCCATTTTGGGTATCCAGTGTCTAAGTTGCCCATCCCTGTCAATCTTGTGTACTGAAGAGGTGGGAATCATACTCGCTGTAAAGATTCGTTCCCTCTGTTATGCTACTATATCAATAAGTATAGTTTCAAGTTCATCAAAGTGTAGCAGATTACTCTTTTTTTTTTTTTTTTTTTAAATCTCTTCTTTATTCTTCTAGGCAAGTTCTGATCATCTAGCCAAGTTCTGATCATCTAGCCATTGAAGCCAGGTCAAATGGGTACTATCTGCAAATATGGGTGTTCTTGTGCATCTCCCCTCACTTCATATCAGCTTCACTCTGGATCCACTCTAGTCCTCTGTATCCATGTCCCTCTCCCTGGGCCAAGGAGTCCTCAGGTCTTGCCATACTGCTGGCAACCAAGTCTCAATTCAGGTTGTAAAGGGCCTATTGAATGTGGTCAGACTTAGCTCACAACTTCATTGCTGTTTTTGCCACACAAGCCCTTATCGATAGACCAACATGGTCACCAGCAAGACCACATGCCTACTCATGTATTCCCCTTGAGTCTCACTCTTGGACTTGGGTTTGCCCTGAGGGGACCTGATCGCTTGGCTTGATGGCTCACCGGCGAACAACTTGCTTGTTCTTATAGTAGTCAGTCGGACTGCCATTATTGTTTTTTTTTTTTCCTGCTGGTCTTTCTTTCAATACGTATCATCTGTTCTTCTAGCCACAGTTCTTCTGGTCTGCTTGTTGCTTCAAGTGGAAATGTCCCACCTCAGAAGATTCTGAATGGGGATCAGGATTCCACCTGTGGTCTTATGCAGTGCAAAGGCTCCACAGGAAGCCTCCTTCACTGAGCAAGTTCTAGCCCCATTTTAGATATTCCAGTTAGTTACAGGCTGAAGACAGACTTACAAGCTTTATATAATAAATGTTCTGGCTATTCCTTTCTCTCCCCCTCAAGTGTTTATTTTACAATAGTAGGCAAGGGAAACCAAGAATCTAAAGACAGCCAAGCTATAGCAAGAGGACAGACACTTCTCCCTCTTCGGAGCAACCCTGCCTGAGGGAGCCAGCATTCACCGAGGACCCATCTGAA
>NW_006408685.1:6964200-6965329 GCF_000296735.1 Chrysochloris asiatica
CATGATAGAGTTCTGCAGAATCAATGATTTGTTCATTTCAAATACCTTCTTTAGACAGCATAAGAGACAACTATACATATGGACCTCGCCAGATAGAATACATAGAAATCAAATTGACTACATCTGTGGAAATAGAAAATGAAAAAGTTCCATATCATCAGTGAAAACAAGGTCAGGGGCTGAAGAAAATGAAAACAAGGCCACGACAGCAAAAATAAGACCTTATATATATCTCACCTGAATTTAGAGATCATCTGAAGAGCAGATTTGATACATTAAACACTAAAGACCGAAGACCAGAAGAGTTGTGGGATGACATGAAGAACATCATACATGAAAAGAGCAAAAAGTCATTAAGAAGACAAGAAAGAATGAAAAAGTCAAAATGGATGTCAAAAGAGACTCTGAAATTTTCTCTCCAGCATAGACATGCTAAAGCAAATGGAAGAAATGAGGAGGTTCAAGAGCTGAATAGAAAATTTAAAAAAGATCAGCTTGAGAAGATAAAGCCAAATATTATAATAAAATGTACAAAGATCTGGAATCAGAAAACCAAAAAGGAAGAACACGCTCAGCATTTCTCAAGCTGGGGGAACTGAAGAAAAATTCAAGCCTCGACTTTCGTTTTTGAAAGATTCTCTGGGAAAATTTTTGAATGATGTAGAAAGCATTAAGAGAAGATGCAAGGAATACAGAGTCACTGTACCAAAAGGAAATGGCTAATGTTCAACTGTTTCAAGAGGTAGCCAATGCTACTGAAGAAGGAAGTCCAAGGTGCACTGATGGAATTGAAAAAAACAACAAGGTGCCAGGAATTGATGGAATAAAAATTGAAATGTTTCAAGAAGGTGAGGCGGCACAGGAGGCACTCACTTATCTCTGCCAAGAAATTTGGAAGACAACTATCTGACAGACTGATTGGAAGAGATCCATATTTGTGACCACTCCAAAGAGAGGTGACCCAAGAGAATGCAGAAATCATCGGACAATCTCTTTGATATCTCAAGCGAGTGAAGTTTTGCTAAAGGTAATACAGAAATGGCTACAATCATACTTTGACAGGGAACTTCTAGAGGATCAACCCGGATTCAGAAGAGGCCATGGAATGAGAGATATCATTGCTGATGTC
>NW_006408685.1:6969221-6973018 GCF_000296735.1 Chrysochloris asiatica
TCTCACTCATACAATCCAAGAGTAAATAGATAAAGGCTTACAAAACAGACTAAATGCTTTAGAGAAAGGAAGATCACTCAAGGGAAATAAGATTCAATATATCCAGTTTACACTCCCAGTTAAGGTTGTTCACGATATAAGTAGCTTTGTGGTATTTTTCAGTAATCCAGAACTTGATTGGAACTTAATTCAACAGCATTTTAGGAGGTTGTGGAATAATATCCACTTGTCTGTGGATATTCATCAGCTACATGCTCAAATTTCTGATATAAGTAATTCTCAAGTTGAGCACTGAGTGGCTACTAATTTGCTACCCCTGCTAGAGATTAAGATGCCCTAAGATCTTAATTGAACCTCAGCATAGTGACCCTGCTTGGTCACCTTAGAGCAGGTGGTGGTCTGGCAATGTCTTGCGTATGGGGTCCCCAGCCGGTTTCCTCCGTCCCTGCCTTCTTCGGATGGCAGCTGTTTATGCTGGACGTGTGGCCAGAGACAATTAAGGATCACGTGGAACCTTGGCAACCTAAGACAGAGCCATTGCCATGCTGCAATGAGTTTCGATGACAGGTAAGACGGAGGAATTCGCACTGACCGCCTAAGAGAGGCAGCATCCCCTAAACAAATAATAAATAAGGGGAAAATGGATGTAGACCATGCAGACCCAACCAGGAGTTCAAGGCCCTGTGGGCCCAAGCGTTGCAGACCCTCCAAACCAAAGGCTCTGAGGATCAGACTTTAGCCACCTAGCAGACATAGAAAACTGTCCCTCATCTGATTATTCAGTTATGCTTGTTAGTAATCGCATACATGAGCCCTGGATATCCACAGATAAATGTAAAAACCTTCCCTAAAAGCCGAGACTGTAAATTCCAAAAAGGCAAATGTATGGAGGGGAATATCATCAATGTAATGAAACAAGTCATATGAATGGTTGAATGTGAAACTGATGATGTGCCCTGTAAACTTTCACTCAATCCACAATAAAAACCTTAAAAAAATACATAAATAAATAAAAATAAAGACAGCCAAGCATCTTAACATTATTTCCTCTTTTTACCCTTTCAAACTATGCCTCAATCCTTGTATCCCAGAGATCTGTTGTTCAAAGGTCGAGCATAGATCACTATTTACCTCTGTGCCACTTAGCCCATGCAAACCTGCCTAAATGTTCTCCCATCCACCTTTTTCTTCCATTCCCCTCCCTCTTCTTGTGTATTGCCGCCCCCAGTACCCAAACTATTCTGTGTGTATTCCCTTCACCCCTATCTCCCCTCACCTCACTCCCTACACCCCAGTAACCAACAAAGTATTTTTTCCCCCTTTTAATGTGGGTACTTTTCTTAAGCTTTTACAATAATGACCCTATGCAGTATGTCTCCTTTTGTTACTGACTAATTTCACTCTACGTAATGTCCTTAAGGTTCATCCATGTTATGCCGTGGTTTGCAGCTTCCTTGTTATTCTTCAAGCTACATCATATTCTATTGTGTGTATGTACCATGGTTTGTTTATCCATTCTTCCATTGATGGGCACTTAAGCTGTCACCATCTTTTTGCTCTTGTAAAAAGTGCTGCTATGAACGTTGATGTGCACATACTACTTGTGTTATGGCTCATATTTCTTGTGGATGAATACCAAGTACAGGAATTGCGGGATCATACGGTATTTCTATTTGCAACTTTCTGAGGAAGTGCCATACTGTTTTCCAGAGTGGTTGGACCATTTTTCAATCCCACCAGCAATGTAGGAGGGTCCCAGTCTCTTCAGATCCTTGCCAGCATTTATTGTCCTCTACTTTTTTGATCTTCACTGTTACTGCTTGTTGTTTTGATTTGCATCTCTCTAATGGCTAGTGATTGTGAACATTTCTTCATATGTTTGTTGGCTTGGTGAAGTGTCCTTGGTGAAGTGTCTGTTCATATCCTGAGTCCATTTTCTTAATTGGGTTATTTGTCTTTTTCTTGTAGAGGTGTTGTAGTTTCCTATATTTTTTAGAAATTAGTTCCTTGTCAGATGTGTTGTTGCAAAATATTTTTCCCGTTCTGTGAGTTCCCTTTTTTACTCTTGGTGAAGTATTTTGATGCACTTAAGTTTTTAATTTTTAATATGTCTCAATCATCTATTTTGTCTACTTTTACTTGTGTAATTTTCAAAATATTTGGTCGTCTGTATATGCCCTGAATTAGAACCCTCACATTTGTCCTATTTTTTTCATTGATGGTCTTTATAATTCTGGCATTCACATTGAGGTCTTTAATCCATGCTGAGTTGGTTTTTTTATATGGTGTGAGGTAAAGGTCTTATTTCAATTTTTTGCATATTACTTTCTAGTTCTGCCAGCACAATCTGTTGAAGAGACTATATCCTCCCCATTCAATATACTTAGTCCCTTTGTCGAAAATCAGTTGGCTGTATGTTGATGGGTCTTCTTGTTTCAATCTTTTGCATATCTCTTTCCATTTCTACCAGCACCGTCTATTGAAGAGACTATCTCTTCCCCAGGAAATATATTTAGACCCTTTTTTAAAAATCAGTTGGCTGTATGAGGTTGGGTTAATTTCTGAATTCTCAATTCTATTCTATTGATCTATGTATCTTTCATTGTACCAGTACCAAGCTGTTTTGGCCACTGTAGCCATGTAATACATTTTGAAATCAGGTAATTAGAGGCTTCCAACTTTATTCTTCTTCTTAAGCAGTACTTTACTTATCCTGAGTCTCTTTCCTTTCCATATAAAGTTTGTAATTGCCTTTTCCATCTCTTTGAAGAATGTCATAGAAATCTGTATTGGGATTGCATTATATGCTTAGATTGCTTTGGGCATTATTGAAGGCCATGGACTGCCAAAAGAACCAATAGATCTGTTTTGGAAGAAGTGCAGCCAGAGTGCTCCTTGGAGGCCAGGATGGCTAAGCTTCGTCTCTCCTACTTTGGACATGTAGTCCGGAGGAAACAATCGTTGGAGAAGGATGTCATGCTGGGTAGGGTGGAGGGTCAGAGAAAAAGAGGAAGACCTCCAACGAGATGGATCGGCCAGGTGGCATCATTGATGGACTCGGGGGTGGCAGCGGTGGTGAGGTTGGCCCAGGATCGAACATTGTTTCGTTCTGCTGTGCATGGGGTCGCTATGAGTCGGTTCCGACTCGATGGCACCTGACAACAACAACAACAACAAGTCTTCGTATCCAGGAGCATGGTATATTCTTCCATTTTTGTAAGTCTCTTGGATTCTTTAAGTAGTGTTTTGTAGTTTTCTTTGTATAGGTCCTTTGTTTCTCTGGTTGTATTTATTCCTAGATATTTCATCCTTTGTGTGGCTATTATGAATAGTATTCTGAATTCCTTCTCAGGCAGATCCAAAGCGTGATCTTCTAATGGGAAGTCTATATCTGTTTTCAGCTTAGTTGTCTCAGTTACTCTTTCTGTTTTTGGACATGTGCTGAGATCTTTTGTTGTGTTTTCATGGACATTTTCAATAGTTAGATACTTTTTTAAGGATTAAATGAATGTAGCTGTGTTATTAAGCTTACTGAGTGTCTCCTGGTAGATGTGATCTGGAGATAGGTTTCCCTTTTCATGTTACTTTTCATGTTTCCTATATTACTCAGCTGTAGGCTTACTTAGCAAGTGTTTATTATCTGTGTAATGCCTAGTAGGTGGTATTGGATCTTATCCAGATGGTTGGCTATAATGGGGTATGTTTAGCTATATGGCCACGTTTGCTCTTTCTTCATGTATAATGTAGGGGGAGAAAGCTCCCACTTCCAGGGAAAAAGTTAGACCAAAAGGACCAAA
>NW_006408685.1:6973118-6983210 GCF_000296735.1 Chrysochloris asiatica
TATATATAAATATAAAAGCAGAGTCAAACACCAGCACATAAAACCAAAAATAACACTGTAGCTGACTGTCCAGTAGCCTTTGCTGCACATATCAGTATGCCTGCACAGTAGAATCTCCAGCAGTGGGTGAATGTGTCCACTTGCTCAGGCCCCTCCTCTAGTCATCACGGTGAAGGTGCACAGATATTGAAAATGAATGGAAGCAAGATTGTCCACTATTTTTGTATTTGAAGGTCAGTTAAGTATTTGCATATGCACAGTGTAATTTTAAAAATAGCTGTGTCCTTGTAAATAGTAGTTGGTGTAGGGTCTTGCCTTTTATGTTGGGGTTTTTACAAGGTGCAAATATGGTTTGGCTGTATGGTCAGATCTGCTGTCTCTTGTTAGGTAAGGCAGGAATACAGGATCCCACCCAGGTCAACTTTAAGGCTAAGTCCCAGAGTCAGAAGTCATAAGAAGCAGCCAAAGGATTAGCTTGTAGGACCACTGGGGCTTTCAGTGATTTCCTCTTTGTGCTGTGGGAAGATTGTACACTATGGGTGCAATGCTAGACCCTTTTGAGGGTGCTCTCCAACCCACCTGAAGTTGTCCACGCTAGGCAGAGAGGGTGTGAAAGGAGAAGAGGAATGAAAAGTCAAAAAAAGCCTTCACACCTCTTTTTCCCGATGCCGCTCTGTGGTTTTAACGCTATATCATCCTGGGTGTCGCCCCACCCTCTGATCTCAGCCCAGGTTGAGGTTCCTGCAGGCGTCCTGATCGATTCAGAAATCGCCATGTATTCCTGCCACAGTCATATTTCTACACCGATGGGCACTAAAAACAGATGCCCCCACTTTATGTTAGATTGAAATCACTGCAACTGTTTGGACAAAGGGCCTTCTCTGTTTTTGTTTTCATGCCTCCGCCTATGATCCTCCCCTGCCTGTCTCTGCTTCTCCTGCCCCGAAACCGGAAGTCCCTAGCTCTTCTTTCGTGGTGGTAGAAGGGCTCTCTGAGTTCTGCTTGCTTGTTTAATCTTTTGCATTAAAAGAAATTTACTCAAGATACAACCTAATCCTGTAGATTGCATCTATGCTCATTAATATTATATAAGCAAGGATTTACAACATTGGATAATTAGAGCAGGGCTGTTATCACATCATATCATGGGGTGCTTGCATCATATTTGATGTCATCATGGAAGTGATTGTGTATCTTAATTGCTAAATTAGTGAGAATCTTGGCCCAGCTAAGTTGACACAAAACCATAGCAGTAACAGCAATGCACCTGCTCATTCTTCGAGTGTAAGAAAAGCTGGCCTATGAGAATTTGTTCGGCAAGTTTATCCCATCCACCTTATAGCCCTGATCTTGTCCCTTCAGATTACTTTTTGTTCCATAAAGTCAAAGAACTTTAAAGAGGAACACAATTTTAATCCCTTGAGAATACCCAAACTCATGTTTTTATGTGTAAATCGAAGAGTGTAGAACTATTTGGAGAAGGGTTAAAACGATGAGTACACCACCTTCAGAGGTATATAGATAAACTGAGAGACGATAGTTTTATATTTTCATGCTTTTGTTTCATAAAGGTTTCTTTGGTTTTAGCAATACTTTTCAACTTGCATTTGCACATTGAGTGATTATTAAATATTTACCTTTCTAATGTTAAGAAAACTTTAGGTAGGAGATAAAACTTTGGTTGAAAAGACAGTAAGCATAGATAGTGCTAGATGCTAATTAGATATTCTTTTGCAGTCAAATTTAGTGACTAGTATTTCTCTGGTAGCGTAGTGGTTATGAATTGGGCTGCGAACCTCAAGATCAGTAGTTCGAAACTACCAGCTGCTCCGTAGGAGAAAGATGAGGCATTCTGCTCCCGTAAAGATTAGCAGCCTCGGAAACCCTGTGCAGGGTCGCTATGAGTCGGAACCGACTCCACAGCAAATAACAACAACAACAAGGGTATTCTGGTAGCATAGTGGTTACAAATCGGGCTGCGAACCTTAAGACCAGCAGTTCGAAACTACCAGCCGCTCCACGGGAGAAAAATGAGGCATTCTGCTCCTGTAAAGATTTACAACCTCGGAAACCTTGTACAGGGTCGTTATGGGTCGGAACCGACTCGACGGCACTTAACAACAAGAAGGGTATTCTGGATTTTTGTAGAGTGAGGGTTTAGAATATTTTCCAGGTATTAGATTTAGTTTGTGGCCTGAGTTATCTACAATTAAAATCTTGTGCTTTCAGCTTGTGATAGTTAAGATATTGTTAATTTTGTGTCAATAATGCTGGTGGGTGATAGAAAACACTAACAGTGTAACTTTATCATCTCTTTATTTTTTGCATATGTAAGGTTTTTTGGCTTTATTTTCAGTTATTTATTTTTTACAATAAGGATTGTTAGAGATTCTGTGGCACATAGATTCTTTAGATAATTTTCTTTAAAAATTTGAACTTTTGGTATTGCTTGTATGGCCTGATATTTTGTGATTGATTTACCATCCGCCTCATTGTCGCTTTAGTCTTTAATTGGTGCTTTTATCCTTTTATTTCTTTTCTTCATTAACACAAAGTAACATAAAATGCTTCCCGGACCCTTATGTATATGTCCAGCAGAGCTGAAATATAATCAGCACTTTTAAATATGTTTAGATTATGTGCATTTGTACTATTATTCAAGATAACGTTCAGATTCAGTGTTAAGTAACAAGTCAGTGATAAAAGATACCTAATACATGATACATGTTTCACCACCCAGCTCTCTACTTCTCCCAGTAATTTTGAGATTTGAGGAAATATGTTAAGATTCCTCTGCTTTAGAGTATGATTGGCAAGGCATATATATATATATATATATATGATTCAAAACAAGTGTATCTCTCTTATATTTTTTTATAATTTATGATAACTTGTATTAACTTTTAAAACATAGATAGAGCATTTGTTCCCTGAAATAGAATATATACTTTTTAATGTTGTAATATTTTTTAATGTTACAATATTTTAATGTTACAATACAAAATCCAATCTGATGTCTTCATATTGTTAAGCTCCAGATTTCCTGACAAATGCCTCTTATGATTCTTTTTAAAAATACAGTTTTACTTGTGGGTTTCACTTAATTAACCTCATATGGAATAATAAAGCAGACTGTTGTTTAAGATCCTGGTGTGGTGCTATAGGATAAGCACTGGACTACTGACCACAAGGTCAGTGGTTCAAACCCCACAGCTGGTCATCATGAACCCTATACAGGGTCATTATGTGTCAGAACTGACTTTACAGCACCTAATGGCAACAAGAGTCTAAAGTGGATGATGTCTGTTTCTTTTTTTTAATGTTTTATTGTGAACTATGTGATAGTTTACATGAGAGAACATTAGTTTTACATCCATCCCTTCCATGCATCATCAACCAACTAAAGGGTATACACTACAAGCCTGTTGGTCTTTATTTCAAGAAGTATCTGCTCATCCTTTCAAGTGGAAATTTCGCATCTCTGAAGATCTGGATCTGGATGTGGTTCAGGCTTCCACCTATAGTCTTATGTATTGCAGAGGCTCCGCAGGAAGCCTCCTTCACTGGGTATATTGTAGCCCCATTTTAGGTATTCCTATCAGTTATAGGCAGAAGATGGACTTACAAGCTTTCTATGGTGATGTTTCTGGCTATTTCTTTCTCTCCCTCTCCAGTGTCTATTTTATAATGCAAGGAAAACCAAGATTCAAAAGACAGCCAAGCATCTTAACATAATTCCCCCGTGTTTTAATCTCTGTATCCCAGAGCCCTGTTGTTCCAAGGTTGTGGATACATCATTATTTACCTCTGTCCTACTTAGCCCATGCAAATCTGCCTAATTGTTCTCCCATCTGTTTTGATGTCTGTTTCTTGTATAATGAAAATTTCCTTTCTATTTTTATCTTTACATTCCAATAGACATTGTGCTTTGCTCTGTATCATTATTTTTCTGTCACCACAATATCAGTGCATACTTAGTAATCATCTATGAATTCTTGGATAGCCACTAGAAGGCGAACCCAGTAAAAGCTGCGCCATGTGCACCATGAGGGGAACACAGATAAATAATATAAATTGTAGTTAAATAACTTCAATTTTTGTAATTATTTTATGGTTTTTAAAGTGCTTTCAAATGGTCGGAGTCTCAGTTAACCTTTGTAATTTTGATGGGTATGACAGGAATTATTCTCATTTTACAGATGAGATAATACAAACAAAATAAACCAGCCCACACGTGAATGTCTTTGCTTTTTTGTTGTCAAAATGAAATTTTGGAGTAGCGTAGTGGTTACGAATCGGGCTGCGAACCTTATGGCAGGCAGTTCAAAACTACCAGCCGCTCTGCGGGAAAAAGATGAGGCGTTCTGCTCTCATAAAGATTTACAGCTTCGGAAACCCTGTACAGGGTCACTATGGGTTGGAACCGACTCGACGGCACTTAACAACAACAACAAAATAGTCTTCAGTTACCTTGAATTTTTTACATTAAGTTGTGTTTATTTCGCCCTAATGGACTCCTGTTGTGGCGCTGTGGGATAAACACTGGAGTGTGAACTCAAGGTTGGTGGTTCAAATTCACCAGCTACTCCATGGAAACACTATCCGGAATTGCTATGAGTCTGAATTGACTCAATGGCACCTAACTTCATCAGTAATATATTTCCATTATTATTACCATTAGCTCTCTTTCTAAGCAATGTGTGCCAGTACTTGGGCTGATTTTCAATGACCCTGGGTTATTCACTGTGTATTAAGGGTACATCAAACTTCTTTCACAGATATCCACATGTATCTTTTAAATTATTCACAATTAATTGCTTCTTAGTATTTCAGGGTAATCTTATTACATTGTTGTTTTTGTTAGATGTCGTCGAATCAGTACTGATTGATTCATAGTGATGCTATGAACAACAGAACGAAACACTGTCCATTTCTGGACCAACCTCACAATTGTTGCATGTTTGAGCCGATTTACGCTGACATTTTGTCAATCCATCTTGCTGGGGGTCTTCCTTTTTTTCTCTGATCCTCTACCATACCAAACATTATATCCTTCTCCAGTGACTGGTCCTTCCTGACAATGTGTCCAAAGTATGAGAGACAAAGTCTAGCCATCCTGGTTGCACTTATTTCAATACAGATCTGATTGTTCTTTTGGCAGCCCATGGCACTTTCAATATTCTCCTCCAACACCGTAACTCAAAAGCATCAATTCTTCTACGGCCTTCCTTATTCACTGTCCAGCTTTCGCATTCATATGAGGTTATTGAAAATACCATGGCTTGGGTCAAGCAAACCTTAGTCCTCAAGCTGACATGTTTGCTCTTCAACAATTTAAAAAGGTCTTGTGTAACAGATTTGCCCAATGCCATACGTCATTTGACTTCTTGACTTCTGCTTTCATGAGTGTTGATAGTTGATCCAAGATGAGTGAAGAAGTCTTTGACAATTTCAGTCTTTTCTCAGTCTATGAGAATGTTGTTTATTGGTTAAGTGGTGAAGACTTTTGTTTTCCTTACATTGAGATGCAATCCATACCGAAGGCTGTGATCTTTGATCTTCATGACTAAATGTGTTAAGTCCTTTTTACTTTCAACAAGCAAGTTTGTATCATCTGCATATCTCAGGCTGTTAATGAGTCTTCCTCCAAACCTAATGCCACGTTTTTCTTCATATAACCCACCTTCTCATATTATTCACTCAGCACACAGGTTGAATAAGTATGATAAAAGAATACAACCCTGTCACAAACCTTTCTTGATTTTAAATCATTCAGTGTTCCCATGTTCTGTTCTAACAACTGCCTCTTGGTCCATGTACAGATTACTCATAGATACAATTAAGTGTTCAGGAATACTCATACTTCACAGTGTTGTCCATAGCTTGTCATGATCCACACAATTGAAAGCCTTTGTGTAGTCAATAAAGCACATTAAAGAGTATATCTTGCTGATGTTCTCTGCTTTCAGCCAAGATTCATCAGACATCAGCAATGATATTCCTCATTCCACGTCCTATTCTGAATTCGGCTTGAACCTCTAGAAGTTCTCTGTCAATGTATGCTTGTAGCCATTTCAGTATTACCTTTAGTGAAACATTACTCACATGGGATAGCAAAGATATTGTCCGATGATTTCATTAGTTTTATATATTTACCAATATATTCAAGTGTAGTAGAAGACTTTTGTCCTTCCAGTATAGGGAAAAGCACTGTGTTATTCCTTTTGAGGTGCACTGTCAACAGCCTAAATTTAACTTCACATTATTTCATGTTTGTAATCCGGGAGCTGACAAACTGGTTGTTGCCCTGCATTCAATGTTCAGTTCTGAGAGGTACTTGTTATTGTCCACCATGAATGTTAGATTACACAGCCACTTGCTATCATGACAGGTTTTCCTTCACCTCCATGGACTTATTGAATTAATTGCAAAATTTGTAAAACCTTATGAGCAGACTGAGGACATTCAGCCATCACCCTTCACAGCAACAAGCAAGATCATCATTTTCAATGAATTCACAAGAATGATATGTGGACAAATCTGAATGCTTCACAGAGGGATGGAGGAAAATAAATATGTCAGGAAATTGCTACTGTAGCAACCAATTAGATAGAAATAACATGGGAAACAATTCAAATCCTGCAAAAAAAAATGATTAATAATAAAATATAAGAAATGGACAATACAATGATTGGTAAAAGGAGTATAATTGAAGAGATGGACGTCAGAATCATTGAGCTGGAAGGCAAACTGTCAATACTGCTAAGATAGAAAAGAAAGCAGAAAAAAAGATAAAAAATCTGTAGAGAGCCTTAAGATTCATGTTGGATAACATGAAGAGGGATAACTTAAGAATTATTGGCATTCCAGAACATGAAGCATCACAGAAGTCCACAGTGGAGATAGTTGAGGAACTACTGAAGAACGTTTCTCTAACATCTTGAACGATGAGAACATAAGCTTTCAAGAAAGTGAACAAAACCCAGGAAGGATAGATCCAAAAAGAAAATCACCAAGACATATCATAATCAAGCTCTCCAAAATCAAACACAAGGAGAGAATACTAAAAGCAGCCAGGGAAAAGAGAAGCGTTACTTACAAAGTCAAGCAAATCAGATTAAGCTCTGACCTCTCGGCAGAAACTGTGCAGGCAAGAATGAAATGGGAAGACATATATAATACCCTAAAAGATTAAAACTGCCCAACAAGAATCGTCTTCCCAGCATAAATGTCAATCAAATACAATGGTATAATACAAACATGCCACGATAAAGACAAGGTAAGAGACTTTTTTAAAGCCATTGCATCAAAAATGTCCTAAAGGGAGTTTTTTTGGACTGAAAACCAACAAGAACAGACAACAACCAGAGATTGACAGAGGAGGTAACACAACACGGAATTCAGTCCACAGATAGTAGAGTCCAGAATAAACAAAATTACAACAACTATTTCAGAGGACATGGGAAGTTAATCAAAGATCATAAAAATAGCAAGGTCAAAGAATGGAAAAATACAGCAACAGAGATCCAGGTGGTTAGAGGTCAGGTAGATTTCAGGATACAGTGTTGTCATTGTTTTTAGGTGCCATCGAGTCGATACCGACTAATAGTGACCCTATGCACAGCAGAACGAAACACTGCCCATTCCTGGGCCAACCTCACTACTGTTGCCACACTTGAGTCCATCGATGCTGCCACTTGGCCAGTCCATCTTGTTGAGGGTTTTCCTCTTTTTCCCTGACCCTCCACCATACCAAACATGATATTTTTCTCCAGTGACTGGTCCCTCCAGACAATATGTCCAAAGTATAAGAGATGAAGTTTGGCCGTCTTGGCCTCCAAGGAGCACACTGGCTGCACTTCTTCCAAAATGGATCTATTGGCTCTTTTGGCAGTCCATAGCACTTTCAATATTCTTCTCCAACACCATAAATCAAAAGCACCAATTCTTCTATGGCCTTCCTTACTCACTGTCCAGCTTTCACTTGCATATGAGGTAATTGAAAATACCATTGCTTGGGTTAGGCGCACCTTAGTCCTCAAGCTGACATCTTTGCTCTTCAACACTTTAAAAAGATCATGTGCAGCAGATTTGCCTAATGCAGTACATCATTTGATTTCTTGACTGCTGCTTCCATAAGTGTTGATAGTTGATCCAAGAAGAATGAAGTCCTTGACAACTTCAGTCTTTTCTCTGTTGATAAGAATGCTGTTTATTGGTCCAGTGGTGAGGATTTTTGTTGTCTTGACATTGAGATGTAATCCATACTGAAGGCTATGTACTTTGATCTTCATCAGTAATTGTTTTAAGTTCTCTTCACTTTCAGCAAGCAAGGTTGTATCATCTGCATATCGCAGATTGTTAATGAGTCTTCCTTCAATCCTGATGCCACATTTTTCCTCATAGAACTGAGCTTCTCGTATTATTTGCTCAGCATACAGGTTGAATAAGTATGGTGAAAGAATACAACCTTGTCGCACACCTTTTTTAAAATTTTAAACCAATCAGTGTTCCCATATTCTGTTTGAACAACAGCCTCTTGGGCCAGGTACAGATTCCTCATGGGCACAATGAAGTGTTCTGAAATAGTCATACTTCACAATATTATCCATAGCTTATCATGATCCACACAATCGAAAGCCTTTGCATAGTCAATAAAGCACAAGTAAATATCTTTCGGCTATTTTCTGCTTTCAGCCAATATGCATCGGACATCAGCAATAATATCCCTCATTCCACGGCCTCTTCTGAATCCGCTTGAACCTCTGGAAGTTCTCTGTCAATGTATGCTTGCAGCCAATTCTCTATTACCTTTAGTAAAACTTTTCTCACATGGGATGTCAAAGAGATTGCCCAATGATTTCCACATTTGGTTGGGTCACCTGTCTTTGGAATGGGCTCATATACGAATCTGTTCCAATCAGTCGGCCAGATAGTTGTGTTCCAAATTTCTTGGCAGAGATGAGTGAGTGATTCTTGTGCCGCCTCACTTTATTGAAATATTTCAATTCTTTTTCCATCAATTCCTGGTGCCTTGTTTTTTGCCAATTCCATCAGTGCACCTTGGACGTCTTCCTTCAGTATTTTTACCTCTTGATCATATGCTACCTGTTGAAACGGTTGAACATCAACCATTTCTTTTTGGTTCAGTGACTGTGTATTCCTTCTAACTTCTCTTGATGCTTTCTGCATCATTCAATAGTTTGCCCAGATAATCTTTCATTAACAACATTTGAGGCTTGGATTTCTTCTTCAGTTCCCCCAGCTTGAGAAATGCTGAACGTGTTCTTCCTTCTTGGTTTTCTGACTCCAGCTCTTTGGACATTTTGTTATAATATTTGGCTTTATCTTCTTGAGGTGATCTTTGAAGTTTTCTGTTTAGCTCTTGTACCTCCTCATTTCTTCCATTTGCTTTAGCATCTCTATGCTGGAGAGCAAGTTTCAGAGTCTCTTTTGACATTCATTTTGACCTTTTCCTTTTTTCTTGTCTTCTCAATGACTTTTTGCTTTCTTCATGTCATCCCACAACTCTTCTGGTCTTTGGTCTTTAGTGTTTAATGTATCAAATCTGTATTTCAGATTATCTCTAAATTGAGGTGGGATATATTCAAGGCCATATTTTGACTCTCATGGACTTGTTTTCATTTTCTTCAGTTTCTGTTTGAATTAGCATATGAGTAATTGATGGTCTGTTCCACAGTCTGCCCCGGCCTTGTTTTCACTGATGATTGGAGCTCTTCCATCGTCTCTTTCCACAGATGTAGTCAGTTTGATTTCTATGTATTCCATCTGGTGAGGACCATGTGTATAGTCATCCCTTATGGTGTTTAAGGAATTTATTTGAAATGAACAAATCATTGATTTTGCACAATTCTATCATGTGTTCTATGGCATCATTTCTATCACCAAGGCCATGTTTTCCAACTACTGATCAATCCTTCTTTACTCCCAACCTTTCTATTCCAATCATCAGCAGTGATCAGTACATCTTTTTATATTTTTTTTCTTAAATGTTTTATTGTGAATTATGTGATAGTTTTCATGGGAGAACATTAGTTTTACATTCATTCTATTGTATATCGTCTCATTGCC
>NW_006408685.1:6984035-6994885 GCF_000296735.1 Chrysochloris asiatica
AGCTGGACACTTCACTCTCCACTCTAGTCCTCTGTGGCTATGTCACTGACTCTGGGCCCAAGAGTCCCCAGGTCTTGCCACACTGCTGGCCAACCAGATCTTCACCCAGGTTCACAGAAGGCTATTGAACGTTGTAGGGCGTACCTCACCGCTTCATTGCTGTTTTTCCCTCACTTCCCCTTATCGGTGTCGAGTATTGCCACCAATCACAATGTGTATTCCCATTGAGTCTTAGTCTTGGAAGGGGGTTTGCACTGAGGGGACCTGACCACTTTCCTTGATGTTTCCTGGGCAAGCAAGTTGCTTGTTCTTATAACAGTCGTTCTGCCTATGTTGTTTTGTATTTTTCCTGTAGGTTTTTCTTTCAAGAAGTATCTTCTGTTCTAGCCACTCCAGGTTGGTCTGCTTGTCCTTTCAAGTGGGAATTTCCCATCTCTGGAGATCTGGATGTGCTTCAGGCTTACACCTATAGTCTTGAGTATTGTAGAGGTTCTGCAGGAAGCCTCTTTCACTGGGCACATTGTAGCCCCATTTTAGGTATTCTAATCAGTTATAGGCAGAAGACGGACTTACAAGCTTTCTATGGTGATGCTTTTTTGCTATTCCTTTCTCTCCCCCTCCAGTGTCTATTTTATAATATAATGAAAGGAAAACCAAGATTCAAAAGACAGCCAAGCATCTTAATATTATTCTCCCCTTTTCCACATTCCAACCAAGGCTCGATCTCTGTATCCCAGAAACCTGTCGTTCCCAGGTTGTGCATATATCATTATTTACCTCTGTCTTACTTAGTCCATTGAGACCTGTCTAATTGTTCTCCCATCTGTTTTGTTCTTCCATTCCCCTCTCCCTACTTGTATATTGTCCCTTCCCTAGCACCCAAACTATCCTGTGTCTAATCCCTGCCCTGTGCTGCACCTTCCCCTCCCTCTCCTCACCCACCCTCAACATCCCAATAATCAACAAAGAATCCCCTCCACCCCACTTTAGTATGGGTTCTTTTTCTGTCTTTTACAGTAGTGGTCCTATGCAGTATTTGTCTTTTTGTGAGTGACTAATTTCACTCAACATAATGCCCTCAAGGTTCTTCCATGTTATGCAGTGGCTTGTACATCTTGATTGCATGTTTGATCAATTTCAGGTTGAAGAAGATGGTAGAATTCTTCTATTTCATTCTCACTGGCTTTAGTGGTTGGTGCGTAAATTTGAATAATGGTGGTATTAACTGGGCTTCCACGTTGTTATGTTCCATGGGGTCGGTTCCGACTCATAGCGACCCTGTACAGGGTTTCTAAGGCTGTGATTCTTTATGGGATCAGAAAGCCTAATCTTTCTCCTGTGGAACAGCTGGTATTTTCGAACTGTTGACCCTGAGGTTTGCAGCCAGATTCATAACCACTACTACCAGAGCTCTTTATGGGCTTCCCTGTAGGTGCATGGATATTATCCTGACCCTGAGGTCCTCAGCCAGATTCATAACCACTACTCTACCAGAGCTCCTTATGGGCTTCCCTGTAGGTGCATGGGTATTATCCTTTCACAGACAGCGTTGTTCGTCATGACTGATCTGGATATGTTCTTTTTTACAGTGAATGCAACAGCATTTCTCTTCAATTTGTCATTACTGGCATAGTAAACCATGTGGTCATCAGAATCAAAATGGCCAATACCAGTCCATTTCAGGTTACGAATGCCTATCAATGTTTATATGTTCCATTTCATTTTTGACAACTTCTAAGTTTCCCAGAATTATACTTCATACATTCCATGTTCTGATTTTCAATGGATGTTTACAGCTGTTTCTCTTCATTTTGAGTTGTGCCCCATCAGCAAATGAAGGTCCCATGGGCTTTTCTCCCACTGGCTTTACTCCATTCACATCATCACAGTCAACTCTACTCTGAGTAAGCAGCTCTCCCCAGTCGCATTTTGAGTGCCTTCCAACCTGAGGGGCTCATTTTCTGGCACTATATCTGACTGTTTCTCTGCTATTCATAAGGTTTTCAGTGACTAAATATTTGGAAGTAGTTCGTCACTCCTTCTTCCTAGTCTGTCTTTGTCTGAAAGCTCATCTGAAACCTGTCCATCATGGGTGACCCTGCTGGTATTTAAAGTACTGGTTGCATAGCTTTCAGAATCACAGCACCTCACAAATCACCACAGTACAACAAACTGATAGATGAATGGTGGTAAGAATACAATATAGACTGTCTTAAAAGGAGGGAAATGTTAGTAGACCTTAGGGTGAACTGAAAGAAAGTTAATACTTCACAACTTAGCATGAAAATTAAGATCCAAGGAAACATTAAAACTCAGAATAAACTGATAAGAAATAACAGAAAAACATTAACTCAGCACAAGAAGGCATGCAGAACAAAGGAAGAAATAGCACCACAAAATTAACATAATGATAGCACTAAATTCATACCTATCGATGATTACACTGAATGTCAATGGATTAAGTGCACCAGTAAAGAGACAGAGAGTGGCAAAATCGATAAGAAAAGAAGGTACTTCAATATGCTACCTGCAAGAGACACACCTTATACACAAAGAAAAAAAAACAAAACAGTAAAGTTAAATGATGGAAAAAATTATACCAAACTGCAATAAAAAAGAGCAGGAGCAGCAATACTAGTCTCTCATAAAATAAACCTTAAGGCAAAAACCAGCATTAGAGATATAGAAGGCACTATCTCATGATTAAAGGGTCAATTAAGATAGATTACATAACCATAATAATTATCTATGCTCCCAGTGAAAGAGCACCAAGATTTATAAAGTAAATCCTATTAGAAATGAGTTAAGACATACACAAATCCACAATTATAGTGAGAGATTTTAATACACCACTTTCGAAATGGGATAGAAGCACCAGAAAGAAACTCAACAAAAATACTGAGGAACTAAATAGCACAATCAACCAACTTGACCTCATAGATGTGTACAAAGCATTCAACAGAACAACAGCACAATACACATTCTTCTCCAGTGCACATGGAACATTCTCCATAATTGACCATGTGTTTTGTCACAAGCCTCCATAAATTTACAAACATCAAAATACTATAAAGCACCTTTTTGGACCACAATGCTCTAAAACTAGAAGTCAACATTAGGAAGGCCAAGGAAATAAAGTTGAAATTATGGAAACTGAGTAACACTCTGCTTAAAAGCGACTGGGTAGTAGAAGAAGTTAAACGTGAGTTCACAAAGTTTCTAGAAGCAAATGAGAACAAAAACACAACATACCAAAATCTTTGGGACAAAGCAACAGTAGTGCTGAGAAGACAATTTATTGCAGTAAATGCACACATTCAGAAAGAAGAAAGAACCAAAATTATCACATTAATACAACATCTACAACAATTGGATTCAGACCAACAGAGGGAACTGACAGCCACCAATAGAAAAGAAATAATAAAGATTGTTGTTGTTGTTGTCAGGTGCCATCGAGTCGGAACCGACTCATAGCGACTCCATGCACAGCAGAACGAAACAATGTTCGATCCTGGGCCAACCTCACCACCGCTGCCACCCCCGAGTCCATCAATGATGCCACCTGGCCGATCCATCTTGTTGGAGGTCTTCCTCTTTTTCTCTGACCCTCCACCCTACCCAGCATGACATCCTTCTCCAACGATTGTTTCCTCCGGACTACATGTCCAAAGTAGGAGAGACGAAGCTTAGCCATCCTGGCCTCCAAGGAGCACTCTGGCTGCACTTCTTCCAAAACAGATCTATTGGTTCTTTTGGCAGTCCATGGCACCCTCAGTATTCTCCTCCAACACCACAACTCAAAGGCATCAATTCTTCTACGATCCTCTTTATTCACTGTCCAGCCTTCGCATCCATATGAGGCTATTGAAAACACAATGGCCTGGGTCAGGCGCACCCTAGTCCTCAAGCTGACATCTCTGCTCTTCAACACTTTAAAAAGTTCCTGTGCAGCAGATTTGCCCAGTGCAATACGTCGTCTGATCTCTTGACTGCTACTTCCGCGAGTGTTTATAGTTGATCCAAGAAGAATGAAGTCCTTGACAACTTCAATCCTTTCTCCATTGATAAGAATGTTGTTTATTGGTCCAGTGGTGAGGATTTTTGTTTAGATTAGAGCAGAATTAAATGAGGAGAACAGAAAAAACTATAGAAATAATTGACAGGGACAGTAAGTGGGTTCTTTAAAAGTATTAACAAAATTGACAGACCATTGGCAATCCTAACAAAAGAAAAGAGGTAGAAGACACAACACACATTAGAAACCACATATCATCATCTCCATGTCATCATCTCTATGTCATCATCTCTGCCTCCATTTCTGGTATTACTGCTTCTCTGGGTGTGGTCCCACTCTCTGGTTTTCTTACTTGATGGTCCCAGGCACCTCGGCTCCTGGACTGCAAAATCCACCACTCCCCCTTTTGTACAGAACATCTACCTTTACATTTCTGAAACTCACAGCCAATACTGATAGCAATTATTCACTATTGTACCACAAGATTTCTATCCCCCTCTCCTTTCAACAGCCCTGTCCCAACAGATTGGAGATTCTACCTTCCCCCACCCCCTCTTGAATTAGGCTCCCTCTTGAAAGCTTGTAAGCCAGTCACTTCTCGTCTTTGTAGCTCGCCCATTTTGGGTAGCCAATGTCTAAGTTGTTGAGCCTGTTTTTGCATGTTTTGAATAGTTTCCAATGTTATTTTTATCTTTTTTACATTTTTTCTGTAGCATATTCCTGACTTCTTTCTTACTTTTCTCCACCCCTTTGTGGAGCATTTGGATTCATCTCAATATCATTTTCCTGAATTTCTTCTCAGGCAGTTCCAAAGAATGCTCTCCTTCCAATGGGAAGTCTTGGTCTGCATCCATCTCATTTGTGTTAGTTACTTTATCCCGTTTCTGGACATTTGTAACTATCTTAATTGTTTCTTGTGTGTTTTCAATAATTAGATGAGTGCATGTTGATATATTATTAAACTTTATGATTGCCTCCAGGTAGATGTGATCAGGAGATGGGCTTCCCTTTTCACTTTCGATATTACTCAACTCAGAGTAATTTTAGCAGGTTGCCTGCTTATCTGGTGTATAGCAGCTGGTATTGTCTCTTGCCTAGATTCTGGGATTTTATAGGGTGTGATTGTAGCTTGGCTATGTGACTGCAATTTGCTGTCTCTGGAAGACAAACAACCCCCTGAATGTAAAATGGGGACCAAAAAACAACAAAATAAATCAATATCAGCAAAACAACAACAAATTTAATACTACAGTCTATAATTGAAAAAAGAAACCTGTAGCAAAATATGATTGTGACTTTAACGCCCCTCTGTCAGCTTCTTGCCTTCAAGGCCGTTTAAGAAAATTTCTGCATGCTACTGTTGCATCTTATGACATAACTCAGGATTTACTTTTCAGCCTGTTTCCTTTTCATTCTGTCTCTCTCCCCCTCCACAACCCATTCATGTATTTCTCCTAGCGAGAAACAGCTCAGGTCTGGTTAAAATGTTCTGGGAGACCTTTCAATTTTAAGCAGTTCCTGTTCACTCTTACCCCTTCTTAGAGTCTGCATAGTGGTCTTTGCTCAGCAGATCCTGTGCATGCATAGTAGAACTTTCCCAGGGTGGGGAGGTGTCTACTCATGGAGACACTTGCTCTAGTCAACAGAGTGAAGAGGCACAGACAGCGTGCGTCAATAGAACAGAAAAACAAAAGAGAAAAGGTTGACATATTTACCTCCGAGGATCAGCCCAACCTCTGCAGCCTGCTCTCTTTTGATCATTCACCCACTCTGTCTCTGTCATGACCAAGATGGCCGTTCTGGGACCCCCCGAGTGGCAGATCAGAAAACACTACCTTTCTTGCTTCTGCTACAAATCTCACTAACAGTAAATCTTTGAGTTTTCTAAATACTCCTTTATATGTATTTCCGAGTTCTCAGAATGTCTCCTGAACCTGCTTCATCCGGTATTCTGTTTTATTGCTGGTGGAGATCTGCTCGATGCTTCTCCGTATTCCACCATCAGGCCCGCCTCCTTTCTGTGTAACATTTGTATGCACCTCAGTATCATTATTTTTCATTTAATTCCATACCTGTGGATTAGCATTGTATTGCAAACCATAAGGTTGGCAGTTCAAAACCACCAACTGCTCCCCAGAAACCCTGTACAAGGTTGATATGGGTTGGAACTGAGTTGATAGCACTTAACAAAAACAACAACAGCAACAACTTCTTTAAAAACAATTTTTTGCTCTTCCTCTTGGTTGTACGTTTGAGCTATTCTGTCTTGTTTTTGCAAGTGAACAGAAATTTCTGATACACTTCAGGCATTGTGTTGTGTTTTATTTGCATTAATTTGATTAATTTTTGTTGGTGTATTCTTAAGCACGTTCAAATTGCCTCCTGGTAGGTGTGATCTGGAAATGGACTGCTTTGTTCACTGTACAGTTCAGTTCAGATTGTTTTTAGCAGATGTTGATTGCAGATTCTAGTCTGGTGTATATATAGTACCTTTTATTGTCTCTTGCCCATTTGATGTGGTTGTACAATATATAGTTTTAGCTTAGTTGTACGGCTGTAGTTGCTGTGTACTGTTGGGTGGGCCTAGATAAGAAAGCATTCCCACCAGAAAAAAGGAGGAACAAAAAACCAGACTAAAATCTAAAGTCATAAAAACCCATGAAAAACAATATAGAGAAAATTAAACTGGAAATGGGGGGGGGGGGCGGGGAAATAGTAAAACACAAAAACCCATGAAGCAGTAGTGTTAAAGTAAGTGTAATTCTTCATCACCACCTAGTGGCATTTTGATTTCACAACAGCTTGAGAAATTTCAATATGTTCACATTATGCCCCTCTGATCTATCACTAGCTTTTTTCCCCCTTCTGTTTCTCCTTTTTTCTCTTCCCCTCAAGTTCGTTCAGCTGGTTCTGCTAGTGAGAACCAGTCCAGGGTTGTCTAGATCCAAGTTGGAAGTGACTAATTGCTCCGGCTCTTTCTGTTTTCTCCTCTCCATTTGATTATGCACATAGCTGCTAGATTGGCATGGTGCAGGATTTTCCCTTGGAGTGTTTACTTGATACAGGTCACACCTCTGGTAACCTAAGAGGAAATGAGTAGAAATAGAAAAAGGAAAGAAGAAAAAACAATAATAATATTCACACCTTATTCTCTGTAAGTCGCAGGCAGCTTTCTACAATGGGAATGTTTTCTTGTGTCTAAACCCACTCACTCCCATTAAAAATGAGTGTTTTAAGTTACATTAGCCACACCAGATCAGAAGTCAGCACCTTTCTTGCTTTTGTTCCAAATTTTTAAAAGTAAGCACTAGAGGAGAGGCCTGAACGAGTGGACACCCCCACTCACTGCTGGACGTTTGTATTGTGCACGCACACTGACATGCACAACAAAAGCTACTGGACAGTCAGCTACGGTTTTATTTTTGTTTTTGTGTGGTGGTTTTTGTCTCTGCTTTTATATTGTTTCTGTTTTTGCCCTTTTGGTCTCACTTTTTTTCCGGGGGTGGGTGCTTTCTCTCCTTACGTTACCCAAGAAGAGACAGCAATCATGGCCACATAGCCACACTGCAAACATACCCCATAATATCCAACCATCCAGACAAGAGCCAGTACCAGCTGCTAGACATTACACAGATAACCAACACTTGCGAAGATAGCTTGCAGCTGAGGAATAAGAGATATGAAAAGGGAAGCCTATCTCTAGATCACATCCACCAGGAGACGCTCAGTAAGCTTAACAACACAGCAACATACATTCATTTAATCACTGAAAATGAATCTAACTATTGAAAATGTCCAAAAAAAAAAAAAAAATCGACAAAAGATCTCAGCACATGTCCAAAACCAGAAAAGAGTAACTGAGACAAATGAGCTGGAGGCAGACATAGACTTTCCGTTAAAAGAACAGGCTTTGGATCTGCCTGAGAAGGGCATTAGGAAAGAAACACCACTTAAAACAGCCACCCAAAGGATGTAATATCTAGGAATAAATGTAACCAGAGAAACAAAAAGTTATACAAACAAAACTACAAAACACTCTTACAAGAAACCAAAAGAGACTTACAATAATGGAAGAATATACCATGCTCCTAAGGAGCTCTAGTAACGTACTGGTTACGAGTTGGGCTGCTAACCTCAGAGTCAGCAGTTCGAAACTACCAGCAGCTCCATGGGAGAAAGATGAGGCTTTCTGGTCCTGTAAAGATTTACAGCCTCAGAAACCCTGTACATGGTCGCTATGGGTCGAAGCTGACTCGATGACACTTAACAACAACAACAATACCATGCTCCTGGATAAGAAGACTTAACATTGTGAACATCTCAATACTTCCCAAAGCAATCTCTACATACAATGCAATCCCAATCCAGATTCCAAAGACATTCTTTAAAGAGATGGAAAAAAAAAAACAATTACAAAGTTTATATAGAAAGTTAAGAGACCCAGGATAATCAAAGCACTGTGTAAGAAGAAGAATAAAGTTGGAGGCCTCTCCCTTATTTAGAAGTTTATTATACAGCTACAGTGGTCAAAACAGCTTGGTACTGGTACAATGAAAAATACATAGTTCAATGGAATAGAACTGAGAATTCAGAAATTAACTCATCCACATACAGCCAACTGATTTTCAAAAAAGAGTCTAAATATATTGCCTGGGGAAGAGATAGTCTCTTCAATAGATGGTGCTGGTAGAAATGGAAAGAGATATGCAAAAGATTGAAACAAGACCTTTACCTCAAACCTTATACAAAAACCAACTCAGCATGGATTAAAGACCTAAATGTGAATCCCAGAATTATAAAGGCCATCAATAAAAAAAGTAGGGACAAACGTGAGGACTGTTATACAGGGCATACACAGACTACCAAACATTGTGAAAATTACACAAACAAAAGTAGACAAAATACATGATTGGGACATACTAAAAATTAAAAACTTACGTGCATCAAAAGACTTCACCAAAGAGTAAAAGGGAGCCCAAAGAATGGGAAAAAATATTTTTCAACAATGCATCAGACAAGGGACTCATTTCTAAAATATATAGGAAGAAAAAGTCAAACAACTCAAAAAATGGGCACAGGATATGAACAGAAACTTCACCAAGGAAGAGATTTGGGCAGCCAACAAACATATGAAGAAATATTTATGATCACTAGCCATTGCTGTTGTTGTGAAGTGCCGTTGAGTCAGTTCTGACCCATAGCGACCCTGTATAGGGTTTCCGAGGAGCAGCTGGTGAGCTTGAACTGCCGACCTTGCAGTTCAAATGGCTTTGCAGTCTGGCGAATTAACCCACTGCGCCACACCAGGACTCCATTGGTGGTGGTGGTTATGTGCCGTGGATTTGGCTCCGACTCATAGCGACCCTGTACAGGGTTTCTGAGGTTGTAAATCTTTATGGGAGCAGAAAGCCTCCTCTTTCTCCCGCGGAACAGCTGGTAGTTTCGAACTGCTGACCTTGCAGCTCACAGCCTGATTCGTAACCACTGCGCTACCAGGACTCCATTGTTGTTGTTGTTGTTGTTAAGTGCCATCGAGTCGGGTCCGACCCATAGCGACCCTGTATTAGAGAGATGCAAATCAAAACAGCAATGAGATATCATCGCACACCAGCAATAACAACAAAGATCCAAAAAGTATGCGAACAATAAATGCTGGCGAGGATGCAGAGAGACTGGGACCCTCCTCCATTGCTGGTGGGATTGCAAAAAGGTCCAACCACTCTGGAAAATAATATTACGCTTCCTCAGAAAGTTAGAAATAGAAATACCTTATGATCCAGCAATCCCTCTACTTGGTATTTATCCAAAAGAAATGTTACATACCATAATTCATTTAGGGCATCCCATTGTTAATTCTGACTTACATAATATAGTAGTCACAACAGTCTTTAAGAATGCTGGTCTCCTTTCACAAATTTCTTCCTCACTGTTTTGGTAAAAAGTATGTACTTTGGGCAATACTTGTGTGACTATATGGGTCTGACCTGATTAATCCACTCTTACATGCTAACTTCCCAAAACCTTTGACTACCTTCTTCTACAGTTTATCAAGGCAAATCTTGTTCTTTATTTTAGTGTAGGTACTATTCATGCCTGTGATTCAACCAAATTAACAATTAGAGATTATTTTCTAAGCTGTAAATCTGAAACGTTGAATGAAAAATCTGCACTTAGTGGACCTATATCAATACATTCGACTTTATTTATTGTTCTACAATCTTAATAGCCATTTATAAACATCTTCTCCAGGTTTTTGTGTATATATATTTAGAAAAGAAGTTATTTTGGAGTGCAGCATATCACCTATTGCGTCACAATTTATATGTCACCTTTAATGGACTAGCTGGAATTTAAGATTAGTTATAGGTCTAGAGGCAATAATTGGTGTTGAGGGTGTTTCTTAATCTCCCAGTTAACTCCCCAGGTGCTATCTTGGCTGCATATAAGACAGTGAGTCCTTAGGCACACTGGGTTAACCTTATCACATGAGGGTAAGGGGACTGGTTCTGTTGGCAGAACTGATTCAGAAGATATAGGGACTCAGTGTCCCCAGCTTGCTGGTTACCTGTTCATAGGTCCTCATCCCAAGTTTCAGAATTCCATTTCTTCCCAACCATGCTCTCACTTTAATTTCAGATATCATTTGTCATTGAGAATTCAGTTGGAATTGCAATTCAACTGCTTGTTAGATCAGAGTCTGGGTTTGGTTTTGGCAAAAGTAGCTCTATTCAAATAAGAAATTAGGCTTGCTTTTAGGGCACAAGTGGAAACTTTCATGTATTTTATGGGACACTTGAACCTGTGATTAAAAATTCTGAACTCAACTTTTCTTTTA
>NW_006408685.1:6994985-7000812 GCF_000296735.1 Chrysochloris asiatica
GGAAGCAGGCCACATTCTTGAGGAAAATCCCTTTCCACTGACTGACTGGCTGTTCATAGCATATGGAAGTGATTACATTATATTCTATTTCATCATCATAACTGCCAACCCACTGAAAATCATGATCTAGCCAAGTTGACATACAATTGTAATCATCACATTTAAGTTTGGAGAAACTAGGGAGTAGTTGTTACCTAGATCTGGATATTTTAATGAAAAACTGATGCTGATATAATTCTTGGTATAATGATGATCTTAAGCATAATAAAAACTGAAGTGCTAACTTACCATAAAAACAGTATAGTGTGTTCAATGTAGAATCACAGTTATGTTGGGAACATTAGAGGCTCATCTAACTTTATTATTATGATATGTGAGAAAACTGAAGCTCAGAGTGGTTTGTGATTTGGTCTATCATCGATAGTGCTCAAAGTTGAAACGGTAAAGTATGTTGATTCTTTATCTGGCAAACTTTCCACTGGAGAGACCTTTAAAAATATGTTTTGTTGTATTACCTATTTTAAAGATGAGTCATTTATTCATGTGTGGCAAAAAGTCAGTTATCCACATTAAAAATATATGATCCACTTTGATATGTTGTTGTTAAGTGCCATCAAGTTGGTTCCAACTCATAGCAACCTTATGTAGGGTTTCTGAGGAGTGGCTGGTAGATTCCAACTGCCGACTTGCAGTTAGCACTCTAGTTCTAGCACCACATTTTATATTGCAAACAGCCAGAAAAAAAAAAAAAAAAATCTCCTGCCTTAGAGACGATTGATATTTAGAGACAGACTCAGTGCAAAGAGCAAAACATTTATTGAGTGTTGACACCCAAAGGATAGGGAAGTGGGAATCTCCAAGATCTGCCTCTCTAAGGAAAAAGGGGAAGGAGACATGGGGTAAGAGTCCAAGGAACTTGAAGAATTTCCTTGTTGCTCTGCTCATCTTTGGCTGTGTTTACCTTCTGGACATGTCCTCTCTTACAGTCAGTATTGTGCTAGTAGGTGGATTTCAGTGTTTTTTGCAAGATATGTATGACTGTTTTCCTTCAATCATGTAATAGTCTTTGGAGTGGTGATTAGCTTCAGCTACCAATTAAAAATAAGTGAGAGGTTAACTATGAGTGTCTTACACTGGGATTTTTTTTTTTTTTTAACTTTTATTGTGAATTATGTGACAGTTTACATGGGACAAGATCAGTTTTACATTCATCCTATTGTATTTTGTTTCATTGCCATGGCTACAATCCCCTCCATGCATCACCAATCAACGAAAGGGTACATCCCATAAGCCTGCTTACCCCCATCCCCACCCCCGGACTCCTCGGTCGTCAACACACAGCCCCTCTTCCTCCTTGGGTCCTGAGTCCCCAGCTGCTCCATCTCTCCACTTCATCATCTCTGCCTCCATCTTGGGGATCACTGCCTCTCTGGGTAGGGTTCTGTTCTCCGTTCTTCTCCATTCATGGTTCCAGGGACCTAGCCTGCAAAGTTAATCACTCCCCTCCTTGCCACAAAATGTCTACTTTTACATTTACAACCTTCACAATTAGTCCTGGTAACAATTATTCACCCTTGTATCACAAGAGACCTACGCATTTCCTTCAATCAGTCCCGCCTAGACGGATTGGATACTACTCAGTGGAGATTCTACCTTCTTCCACGCCCTCTGGATCTAGGTTCTCTCTTGAAAGTTGTAAGCCAGTCACTTCTTGCCTTTGTAGCCCCCCCAATTTTTGATAGCCAATGCAAGTTGCCCATCCCTCTCTACTTCATGTATGGAGAGGGTGGAAATGATCCCTGCTGCAAATATTTGTTCCCTCTTTTGAGCTACTGCATCCACAGGTGTAGGTCAAGTTCATCACATTGTATCAGATTACTCCCTTTTTCTTCTTCTTTCTTCTTCTAGTTGAGCTCTGATCACGCAGTTATTGAGGCTAGGTCAAATGGATATTATCTGCAAGTGTGGGTTGTTGTTGTTGTTGTTAAGTACCATCGAGTCGGGTCCGACCCATAGCGACCCTGTACAGGGTTTCTGAGGGTGTAAATCTTTACGGGAGTAGAAAGCCTCATCTTTCTCCCGCGGAGCGGCTGGTAGTTTCGAATCGCTGACCTTAAGGTTTGCAGCCCGATTCGTAACCACTATGCTACCAGAGCTCCTTCTCTTGTGGATATGCCCTCTCTTCTTACCCACTGGACACTTCACCCTTCACTCCAGTCCTCCATGGCTATGTCAATGACTTTGGTCCCAAGAGTCCCCAGGTCTTGCCACACTGCTGGCCAACCAGATCTCCACCTGGGTTCACAGGAATCTATTGACCATTGTAGGGTTTAGCTCGTAGCCTCATAGCTGTTTTCCCCTCATTTCCCCTTGTCGGTGGCGAACGTGATCACCCATCAGAGCATGTATTCCCATTGAGTCTTAGCCTTGGAAGGGGGTTTACTCTGAGGGGACACGACCCCTTGCCTTGATGTCTCCTGGGCAGGCAACTTGCTTGTTCTTATAGTAATTGATCGGTCTGCCTCTGTTGTTTTGTGTTTTGCCTGTCAGTCTTTCTTTCAAGAGGTCTCTTCTGTTCTTCTAGCCACTCCAGGCTGGTCTACCCTTCTTCTCAGGGGGAAATTTCCCACCTTTGATGATTCTGGATGCTGTTCAGGATTCCACCTATAGTCTTATGTAATTCAGAGGCTCCACAGGCAGCCTCCTTCACTGGGCACGTTGTATCGCCATTTTAGGTATTCCAATCAGTTATAGGCAGAAGACGGACTTACAAGCTTTCTATGGTGATATTTCTGGCTTTTCCTTTCTCCCCACTTCCAGTGTCTGTTTTATAATGTAATGCAAGGAATACCAAGATTCAATAGACAGCCAAGCATCTTAACATTATTTCCCCCCTTTTCCCTATTCCAACAAGTCTCAATCCGTGTACCCCAGAGCCCTGTTGTCCCAAGGTTGTGCATACATTATTATTTACCTCTGTTCTAATTAGCCCATGTGAACCTGCCTACTTGTTCTCCCCTCTGCTTTGTTCTTCCATTCCCTTCTCCCTTTTTGTGTGTTGCCCCCCTCCCCAGCACCCTAAGTATCCTGTGTCTATTCCCTGCCCTGTGCTCTATTTTTCCATCCCCCCCTCACCCACCCCCAACATCCCAGCAATCAGCAAAGAATCCCTCCCCCCATCCCCCTTTAGTATGGGTTCTTTTTCTTAGTCTTTTACAGTAGTGGTCCTATGCTGTTATTTTTCCTTTTGTAACTGACTAATTTCACTCAACATAATGCCCTCAAGGTTCATCCATGTTAACTGGTGGTTTGTAGCTTCCTTGTTATTCTTCAAGGTAGCATAATATTCCATTGTGTGTATGTACCACAGTTTGTTTATCCATTCTTCTGTTGATGGGCATTTTGGCTGTCTCCATCTCTTTGCTATTGTAAATAGTGCTGCTATGATCATTGGTGTGCATATATATTCTCGTGTTGTGGTTTATATTTCTTGTGAATAAATATTAAGTAGAGAAATTGCTGGATCATATATGGTATTTCTAATTTCAACCTTCTGAGGAAGTGCCATATTGCTTTCCAGAGAGGTTGGACCATTTTGCAGTCTCACCAGCAGTGCAGGAGGGGTCCAGTCTCTCCAAATGCCCGCCAGCATTTATCATCCTCAATTTTTTGATATTTTCTGTTACTGCTGGTGTGAGATGATATCTCATTGTTGTTTTGATATGCATCACTCTAATGGCTAGTGATCGTGGGCATTTCTTCATGTGTTTGTTGGCTGCCTGGATCTCCTTCTTGGTGAAGTGTCTGTCATGTCCTGTGCCCATTTCTTTTTTTTTTTTTTTTTTTTTCACTTTTTAAAACTTTAATTCTCATTTAAAAGTGTCTTTACAAAACTGCCATTGTATTAACAAGATATTATCATGCTTCGTTTCTTTTGATGTTTGCAGAGCTTAACCAGAAAGATGGACAGCTCTTCTACTAACTCACTAGCTCCCTCCAGGATCAGACAAGTCATTCACTATTATATTACAGAATCATTCATTCAACAAACTGACATAAAACCTAATAGCTATTTAAGTTTTCAGTCGATAAAGCTAACTTTTTAACAGAATGTTTCAGAATATTCCAATGAATTCTTTTTCAGGTTCTAGAACAAGTTCTGAAGGGGAAGTACAATATGGATGTTTTAGTTCTCTAGTATGGAACAATCTGGTCCTCTGCAGAGAATCACCACACATTGTCCTGAAAGCACTTATAAACGTGTCTGACTAGTGACTATTAAGAACAGAGCTGTTTTAAAGATTTGAAATACATTTAAATAAAACAAAAACTGTATCGCACATCAAATAAAATATATTATCCAAAAATGTATTCTCTACATAATCATTATGAGATAAGGTTATCAATGTCAAAATATTTTCTTCACTTGCTTCTATTCATGTCTTCATGACCAATTCTTCATTTCTCCTTTCCAAACGCTGTATGCCATACTTGAGGTATGAAGAATTCTTAAACACCATGGGCAAAGGGCTGGAACATTCACCCACAGCTCCCTATAGGATCAAATTTTTGGTTCCACTTGTAATATGCTGTTGTGGTCCTAGTTGTTGTTAAGTACCGTGGAGTCTGTTCCACTCATTGTGACCCTGTACAGGGTTTCCGAGGTTGCAAATCTTTACGGGAGCAGAATGCCTCATCTGTCTCCTGCGGAACAGCTGGTAGTTTCAAACTGCTGACCTTGAAGTTACCTGCCATGCTACCAGAGCTCCTTTGTGGTCCTAGCAGTGTTTTCAAAACCATCCTGTGACAGTTTTTGGACATTTATCATGATGACCTTTATACATCTTCATAACTCAAGCTCTATTGCATCTTGAAGCGCCCTGCTACGGAGACCCACGGGCTCCGGCGCTGACGCCCGGCCACACAACAGAGCGTCCATGCAGCAACCTCCAAGTTCCGCAGTAGCGCCGAAAAGGAAGACCCTGTGCCCATTTCTTAATTGGGTTATTTGTCTTATTTTTGTAGATGTGTAGTGTTTTCCTATATATTTTAGAAATGAGTCCCTTATCTGGTATGTGTTGCAAAATATTTTTTCCCAGTCTGTGGGTTTTCTTTTTCCTCTTTTGGTGAAGTATTTTAAAGCAGATAAGTTTTTAATTTTTAGTATGTCCCACTCATCTATATTTTCTCTATTTTTGTGTGTGTACTTTTCAAAATGTGTGGTAGTCTGTATATGCCCTGTATTAGCACCCTCACTTTTGTCCCTATTTTTTCATTGATGATCTTCATAATTTTCGGATTCACATTTAGATCTTTAATCCATGTTGAGTTCATTTTTTTATAGGGTGTGAGGCAAAGGTCTTGTTTCAGTCTTTTACATATCGCTTTCCAGTTCTTCCAGCACCATTTGTTAAAGAGACTGTCTCTTCCCCATGCAATATGCCTAGGCTCTTTGTTGAAAATCATTTGGCTGTATGTGGTTGGGTTAATATCTGGATTCTCGATTCTGTTCCATTGATCAATATATTTTTCATTGTAACAATACCAGGCTGTTTTGACCACCGTAGCCAAGTAGTAAAGTTTGAAATCAGGGATTGCGAGACCTGCAAACTTGTTCTTCCTTTTAAGCAGTGCTTTGCTTCTCCTGGGTCTCTTTACTTTCCATATAAAATTAGTAATTGTCCTTTCCATCTCTTTGAAGAATGTTGTTGGAATCTGGATTGGGATTGCATTGTATGTGTAAATTGCTCTGGGCAATATTGACATTTTCACTATGTTGAGTCTTCTTATCCAGGAACATGGTATGTTCTTCCACTTCTATAGGTCT
>NW_006408685.1:7001511-7011340 GCF_000296735.1 Chrysochloris asiatica
TGTTGAGAATTTTTGCGTCTATGTTCATGAGGGATATTGATCTATGATTTTCTTTCTTAGTGATGTCCTTCCCTGGTTTTGGTATGAGGGTTATGCTTGTTTCATAAAGAGTATTAGGGAGTTTTCCATCCTCTTCTATGTTCTGGAATAATTTGAGTAGAATTTGTGATAGTTCTTCTCTGAATGTTTCGTAGAACTCACCCGTGAAGCCATCTGGGCCTGGGCATTTGTTGGTTTGTAGTTTTTTGATGATCTGGTCAACTTTTCTTTTGTTATGTGTTTGTTCAAAATTTCTACTTCAGTCTGAGTAAGTTTAGGTAGGTCGTGTTTTTCTAGAATTGTATCCATCTCATCCAGATTTTCAAATTTGTTGGAGTACAGCTTTTCATTGTATTCTGTTATTATCCTTTTGATTTCGTTTGGTTCTGTTGTGACTTTACCCATGTGGTTTCTAATGCGACTTATTTGTGTCCTCTCCCTCTTTTCTTTAGTTAGTTTTGCCAGTGGTTTGTCAATTTTATTAATCCTTTTAAAGAACCAGCTTCTTGTCCTGTTGATTCTTTCTATAGTATTTCAGTTTTCCATCTCATTTATTTCTGCTCTTATCCTTATTATTTCCCTTCTTTGGGTGACTGTAGCTTCCCTCTGCTGGTCTGCGTCTAATTGTTGAAGATGCTGTGTTAATGTGTTGATTTTGGCTCTTTCCTGTTTTGGGATGTGAGCATTTATCACAATAAATTGTCCTCTCAGGACTGCTTTCGCGGTGTCCCAAAGATTTTGGTATGTTGGGTTTTCATTCTCGTTTGTTTCTAGGAACTTTGTGAATTCACGTTTAAATTTTTCTTTTACCCAGTCACTTTTCAGAATGATGTTGCAGTTTCCATGTATTTGACTTTATTGTTTTGGTCTTCTTATTGTTGATTTCTAGTTTTATAGCATTGTGGTCTGAGAAGATGCTCTGTAGAATTTTGATGGTTGTGAATTTATGGAGGCTTGCTTTGTGACCTAACACATGGTCAATTCTGGAAAATGTTCCATGAGCACTGGAGAAAAATGTGTATTGTGCCATTGTTGGATAGAATGCTCTGTATACATCTATGAGGTCAAGTTGTTTGATTGTGTTGTGAGTTCCTCTGTAGTATTGTTGAGTTTCTTTCTGGTTGTTCTATCCCTTTTCGAGAGTGGTGTTTTTTGGAGGTGCTGTTCATTCTTTGTTCTGGTTTCCTTCTTGTGTTGGATTTGTGTTTTTTGAATTGTTTCTTTGTAGTTTCTATGTTTGCTTGTTCTGCTTGGGAATTTGTTTTTATGATATGTTGTGGAGTGTTAACTTTCTTTAGGGTTACCTTGTAGTCTCCTAATTTTTTCTGCATTTAGGATATTCCATTGTAACCTGTAATTTACTTTGTATCCCCACCACCTGTGTTTCTGTTGCTGTGTTTGTTGCTTGTTTGACATTGATATATTTTTGGTCTTCAGTTGATCTCTCTACTCCTTTGAGTTTGTTATTGTAATCTCGTTGTATTCTGGACTCTGCTTTCTGTTGGCTGTGTTCCAGGTGATGTTGCTACACCTGCCGATCTCTGTATGTTGTCTGTTCTTTTTTGTTCTCAGCCCACAGGACTCCCTTTATGATGTTTTGAAATGCTGGGTTTGTTTTGATAAAATCTCTCAGATTCTGTTTATCCTGGAATGTTCTGATCGCACCATTGTATTTGATTAATAGTTTTGCTGGATAGACGATTCTTGGTTGACAGTTTTTTTCTTGCAGGGCTTTGTATATGTCTCCTCATTGCCTTCTTGCCTACATGGTTTGTTCTGAATAGTCAGAGCTTAATCTAATTTGCTTACCTTTATAAGTGATATTTCTCTTCTCCCTGGCCGCTTTTAGTATTGTTTTCTGTCTTTGATTTTGGAGAAGTTGATTATTATATGTCTTGGAGACTTTCTTTTGTGGTCTATCTTTCCTGTGATACGTTGGGCTTCTTTACTGTTTATCCTCTCATCATTCAAGATGTTAGGGAAATTTTCTTCCATAAGTTCTTCAACTATCTCCTCTGTGGACTTCTCTGATTCTTCTTGTTCTGGAATGCCAATAATTCTTACATTATTCCTCTTCATGTTATCCAGCATGAATCTTAGACTCTCTTCAGATTGTTTTATCCTTTTAACTCCTTGCTCTTCTGTCTTGGCATTATTGAGAGATTTGTCTTCTAGTTTGCTAGTTCTGGCTTCCATCTCTTCTAGTCTGCTACTTTCCCCTCTCAGCCTATTGTCCATTTCTGATACCTTATTATTGATCATATGAACTTCTTTTTGCAGGTTTTGAATCATTTGCAATGCTGTGTCAATCCTATTTGATTGTTTCTGCAGTGCTTTCCTTACTTCTTCCTTTTTTTCTTCTGCCCCTTTTCGGAGCATTTGAATTTATTTCCATATAATTCTTCTGAAGTCCTTCCCAGGCATATCCAGAACCCGCTCCTCCTCCTCTATATAGCCTTTGTCTGTCTCCAGCTCATTTGCATCAGCTGCTCTTTTCTGTTTTTGGACTTGTTTCGATAAGGTTTATTGTTTCTTATTTGTCATGATTATTATTATTATTATTATTAATAATAATATTATCAGGAGTTAGGCTTCCCTAATCACCTGTAATGTGTAGCAGGTGTTTTTAGGCCTTGTCTCAGTGGTGGAATATTATGGTGTATTCTTATAGCTTGGCTATATGGCCACAATTCCTGTTTCTTTTTAGGTGACGTAGGGAGGAAAATCTCCTGCCTCCAGGAAAGATGTGTGATCAAAAGGACCAAAAGTAGAAGTAATATATACACATAGACAAAAATCACTACTTTGGAGCAGAGATGCGGCTTTGGCAACTTTTCTGTGCTACTCTATCAGTGTGTGTGCACACAGAAGCCTCAGGCAGGGGTTGGGGGTGACCCCTCTTTCTGGCCCCTCCTCAAGCCACTGCCATATAAGTTGGCAGATATATATTGGAGAGTTACTGGGAGAAAGATCGTCCACAATTTTTTTATTGTTGTTATGAATTATGTGAAAGTTTATATAGGAGAACATTAGTTTTACATTCATTCTATCGTATATCATCTTAGTACCATGGTTACAATCCCTTCCATGCAATCCTTCCCCCATGCCCCTCATGTCTTCAGCACACAGTTGCTCTCCATCTCTGGATCTAAAGTCTCCAGCTGCTCCATTGCTCCTGGTCATCATCTCTGGCTCCATTTCAGGCATCACTGCTACTCTGGGTAAGGTCCTGCTCTCTGCTTTTCTCCCTTGATTGTCCTACGGACCTCCGCACCTAGACTGAAAAGTTAATCACTCCCCTCCTTGCTATAAAACTTCTACCTTTACATTTCCAAACCTCACAATCAGTCCTGATAACAATTATTCACTTCGTCCACTATTTTTTACTTTGCCTATTTGCAGAGCAAATCTCAGGATGGTTGAGTCCTATTAAGCTGATGTTTTGGTTTTGCAAATTGCTTTGTGTTATTGAATTCTGAATGTTGCCAGACCGGTTTGGCAGGATCAGCAGGTGTATCTTGCTAGCACTATAGCTGGAAATTCCAAGCTGCTACCTGGAAGGAAGGTGAGGTGCCCTGCTCCTGGCTCAGATACACAGCCTCAGATTTGGGGCCCTCCGGTGATGTCATAAGTCGCCGCCCATCTCCTTGTCTCTGTACAGTGGGAAAACTGTCCTGCCTGATGTCCGGGCTGAGATATAACACTGGTACAGGGAGAGCAAGAGGGAGTGGTGTCTAGTTTCCCCTGATTTTCTGTCTCCTTTTCCCTTTTGCTGGAAATGTCACTTTCTGAACCGGGCTGGCTTTAGCCCTGCCCTCTAAACTATGGCCCAGGCTCCAGATTCCTAAGATGCCCGCATTTTCCTTCGTAGCACGATTTTTTCACACATGCGAGTTCGGAAGACTGGAATCATGGATCTTATATTGGATCCAAAGCTCTGGATTTACTCTATGAGCTCTTCCTTCATGAGATCCCCCTCCCCTTTCACTGGAGTGTACCCTTCCTGGCTTCTGTGGCTGCCACCCAAAACTGGAAGTCCAGACTGGGTTTTATAGTGGAGCAAAATCAGTTAAACATATATGCATGTATATAAAGAGAAGCTTCTATCAAGGATGTGGCTCACAATTGTAGAGGTGGGAATGTCCCAAATCTAGATCAGATGAGTCAAGATCAGCAGGCAGGCAGGTCCAGAAGGCAGGCAAGCTGCTGATGACTCTCATGGTCATCAGTTAATAGAGCATGTCACAGACTCAAGTCAAAGGAACAGGAGCTTGGAGTAGGAGCTAGATGCCCTTGAGTCATTATCGACTCATAGTAACCTTAGGCATAAGAGAAATAAACACTGCCCAGTCCTATGCCAACCTCGCAAAATTGCAATGCTTGAGCCCAATGCTGTTGCCACTGTGTTAGTGAAGGTCTTCCTTTTTATTGCTGACCCTCTACTTTACCAAGCATGAGCATACAGGGACTGATCCCTCCTGATAACATGTTCAAAGTGTAATCAATGAAGTCTGCCTACCCTTGTTGGTTCTCAATCCAAAAGAACTCTCTTTAGTATGTTTTGGAGTGCTGGCTTGGTCTTTACAAAATCCCTTAATTCCTGTTTTTCCTGAACTCTTTTGATTTTGCCCTCATATTCGATGGACAGCTTTGCTAGTTATAGATTCTTGGTTGGCAGTTTTTTTGTTCATTTTTTTTTCTTTCTTTCTGAGTTTCGTATATGTCTCCTCATTCCCTCTTTCCTGCATGGTTTCTGCTTAGAAATCTTAGCTTAATCTTGTTGGATTTCCTTTGTACATGTTGTTGTTGTTGTTAAGTGCCATCGAGTCGGTTCCGACCCATAGCGACCCAGTACAGGGTTTCCGAGGGTGTAAATCTTTACGGGAGTAGAAAGCCTCATCTTTCTCCCGCGGAGCGGCTGGTAGTTTCGAACCGCTGACCTTAAGGTTCGCAGCCCGATTCGTAACCACTACGCTACCAGAGCTCATAGCACTTCTTTTTTCCCTAGTTGCTCTCAACATTGTTTCCTTGCCTTTGATTTTGGAGAGTTTGATTATGATATGTCTTGGTGATTTTCATTTGGAGTCTATTCTGTTTGAGATTCATTCACCTTCTCAAATGCTTATTTTCTTGTCTTTCAAGAGGTTAGCACATTTTCTTCCAATAGTTCTTTGACTGTCTCTTCTATAGTTATATTTGTCTCTTCCTGTTCTGGAATTCCAGTCAGCCTTGTATGTGTGTGATGTAGGACCATACTGGGTGGTGTCTACTCGTGCAAGTCTCCCCTCTGGTCACCAGTGAGGAGATGAGTTAGAGAAAAAAAAAAAAGATGTGATAAGGGGGAAAAAATGCTAAAAAAACACACACATTCCTACCTGTTTTTGCAGGTTACTGGCTGGTCTGCATTGGATGCACTCTCTTGTCCTTCTCGTCACTCACTCCTGCTCAAAATTGCTGCAGTGGAACACTCTGGCTGTCATGCATCATGAGTCAACTCTTTTCTTGCTTCATTTCCAAATCCTTCTCCCAGTAAGCACTTGAACCACTTATTTATCAGTTTGCCTGAATTTCAGAGTTCCTTGACATCCCTCTGAATCTGTTTCATCCATTTTTCTGTGCTTTCAATGACGACGGTCTGCAAAGCCTTTCTGCCTAGTCTGCCATGAAGCCTACCTATGATACTGCTGTTTTTGAATTATGTTTACCAAAATTTAACTTGTATGCTATATAAAGTATCTTATCTGATGATTTCCACATTCTTCTTGGTAATATTTCTTTGGTATGGACACAAATATGGATCTCTTCTATTCAGTTGGCAAGGTAGCTGTCTTCCATATTTCTTGACATAGATGAATGAGTGCCTCCAGTGTTGGCATCAGTTTGTTGAAAGATTTCAGTTTTTATTTGATCAATTCCTGAAGCTTCTTTCTTTCCTAATGCCTTCAGTGCACCTTGGACTTCTTTCTTGAGTATCATTGCCTCTTGATCATATGCTACCTCTTGAAATGGTTGAACTTTATTTCTTTGTGGTATAGTAACTTTCCACCTTCTTTTGATGCTTTTCCAACTTTCAATATTTTGCCCATAGAATCTTTCAGATTTTCAAGTTGAGGCTTCACTTTTTTCATCAGTTCCTTCAGCTTGAGAAATGCTAAGTGTGTTTCTTCCCTTTTGGTTTTCTAACTCCAGATCTTTGCATAGTTCATTATAATATTTGAGTTTGTCTTTTCGAGCTGCCCTTTGAAATTTTTCAGTCAGCTCTTTTGCCTCTTCATAGATTCCATTTGTATTAGCATCTCTATGTTTGAGAGCAAGTTTCAGAGTCTTTTCTGACATCCATTTTTGTCTTTTTCTACTTAGTGATCTTTTGATGTCTTCCTCTATGATGTTATTGATATCATCCCACAACTTTTCTTTAGTATCTAATGCATCAAATCTGTTCTTGAAGTGATCTCTCACTTCAGGTGGGATATGTTCAAGATCACATTATCAAATATAGCAGGATACAATTTGGGGCTGTTCAGGGCAATGTTGTCCCAGTCAGCTACTTTTAAATGTCCAAAGTACATACTACTCCAACATAAGCCTCAACGTGTAGGCAGTCAACTCTAGCTCCTTGTGACAACACACCTAGCTCCCCCCTGTAAGTGACTGAAAGTACCCCACTCAGCTTTACTTTGCTCTGTTATTTGGCAAATCCACTCTGTTTTTTGTGTGTATCTTGTGATCTATTTTTTGGTTCTGCTGCTGCTGTTCTGCTACTATTCTTCTGGAATCACAGCTTTCTGTTCCTGGGTCAAGGAAGTTCAATGTGCAGGGAGGTTGGGGTCCAAAGAACGTGCGCCACTCCTGGCTCTTTTTCTTGCTGGTAGTGAGGTCTGCTCCATCTATTTATGCGAGGTGGGCCAATTTAAATTCATGCTATATTTCCACATTTTCCAATTACAATGAACTCTGCTAGCATCCATAGCTGAATCATGTCATCCTATCAGTATCTTCTCCTACCTTCTATTACACAGACTCAGCAAGGTAGTAATGTTTTTTGGTGGCTGTTACAGACTACAACTAGAAGAGACATTAGATAATTCAATACACTACACCAGTATATTGTAAGCAGGCCACACCCCTGAGGAAACATCCTTTCAATTGTTTGGCTGCTCATAGCCAAGCATCATAGAGTTGACTATACTGTATTAGATCTCACCTTGAGTATTATAACCATATCTAAATTGCCAAACCATTGGGGATCCTGATCCGGTCAAGTGGACACAAAACCTTAATTATAACAGTGGGGTAGTGATTGATTATGGCAGGTAGTTAAGGAAGGTAAATAGGGAGGATGGGGCAGGAATTGAGAGTGATTGACTATAGAGGGTAGTTTGAGGGGAGTTACATTTTAACTATAGTTGTAATGCTGGAATGGCTGTTCATATTCCATTTTACTTTGACTAGGCTAAAGCTTTCCCAGTGCCCTTAGTTTCTTAATGCCCCAGATATACCATAATTAAATATAATGTCAAATTTCAGCTACAAGGCATATGTTTGAGGGTGAGTCAAAGATTATCCACACTCTGGTTATACTAAAATACAAGTCCATGTCTACAGCTGATGAGAATATTCAGCATGCACGTGAAATGATTCTGTCAAATAGAAGAGTGACAGTGGATTATGTGGCAAATCATTTGAAAATCAACAATGGCTCTGCATTTGAAATAATCCCTGACAGGCTTGGGTTTTGAAAGCTTTGTGCAAAATGGGTACTTGGAACAACTCAGAGAAGAGCATAAACAGTAGCGTTTGGACACATGCAAATAAAATTAGGACTGATAATTGAAGGAAGGTAAAAATTTCTTTAAAAAAAATCTTTACTGGTGACGAGACACGGATTCATCACTATGAGCTTGAGAGTAGATGGCAGAATATGGAATGGAAACATCTTAAATTGCCAATTAAGAAAAAGTTCAAAAGTCAACCATCAGCTGGAATATTGATGCTTACAGATTTCTGGGATTCTCATGGGCCAGTATAGGGACACTATCAAGAAAAAAGTTCAACAATCAACAGAGCTCATTTCAGTGAGATGGTCACTGAAGATCTGAAGCCTAAATATGGATTAAATGTAGAGGACTGCTAGCCATGTCAATGTACGTCTCATACTTCTGCCCACACTGTTAACATTCTGCAAAATCTTCCTTTTGAGCTGTTAAAGTATCCTCCTGATTGTCCTGATTTTCCTTCATTGAACTTTCACCTGTGTCGTCCTCTCAAAGCAGCCTTTTAGGATGAGGATTCATTTATGATGAAGAAGTGAAGATAGTGTTGCATTACTGGCTCACAGCTCAGCCTAAAACATTTTTAATAAGGGAATATGAATTCTTGTTGACAGGTGATGTATTTGTCTTTTCTAAAAGTTGAGAAAAATAAATTCTACAGCCAGAGTGCATATCATTTTTCACTCACCCTCCTATTTGCATTAAAAAAGTTCTTGACATTAAAAAAAAAAAAAATCCTCCTTTCAAATGGGGAAGCTCATTCCCATAGAAAATTTAAATATTCATCAGTTGCTAATGTTTAAAGGTTTGGTAAATACCATTTTGATGAATGAAAAAAATCCATTGACATACTTTCAGAGCTGATTAAGTTTTCACTTCTTATAATCTTAGTGGTGGTTCCCAATATCAAAGCTGAAATTCCTCTGCCTAGATACCTGTCTTGAGAGAGGGAAGGACTGACTACCCATATGACATGGATGTTATTTGAGTTATCATGAAGTCTAGCTTATTTGAGACCATATTGTTACCCTTTTTGTTCTTAGCCATTATTGATAAGTCAATCAAATGAAAAATGAATTGATTGGATGTTAGACTTAACTATTTGTGATATTGATTGCATTCTTGTTTTCCGTATTAGAATTAATATGGTTTAATAGAAAGACTTTTAGATATTTGATTAACTAATCATGTCAACTTAAAATCTCTGGTTCTTAGTTTTTCCTCTATACATTCAGAGGGATGGTTAAATGATTCCTTCCAGTTCTGGTATTCTGTGATATGTAATGCATTTGTGGATTTTTTTTTTTTTTTTAATTTAGCTACTGTGCTTTTATGTGGCATTGTAGAATAATGCTAACAGCTAAGTTGGTGGTTCAAACCCATCAGCCGCTCCTTGGGTCTCTGAGACAGAACTGACTTGAGGGCACTAACAGGAACAACAACTGTGCTTTCTTTGGGACTAGAATTAAAGCTCACTGGAGTGTAGTTATCACAATTGAGTGAAGTCCAGCACCAAGGATCAGAAACTTCCTGGGTGGCTTCCTTTTCAAGGCTCCAAACTGGTCCACTCTGGTTCTTACCACTGAGGAATCAGAATCTACCTTTTATAAAACCCCTAGGTGGTTTTTGATTCAGTTTCTAAGGCAGGGGTTCTGAAAGTCAGACCTGGGCTGTATAAGGCCTCAACATTATTTGGTCTGGCTATTCCAAAGCAACCACAGTTCTAGCCATTACATTGTTGTTGTGAAGTGCCATCAAGTTGGTTCCGACCCATAGCAACCCTCTATAGGGTTTCCGAGGAGCAGCTGGTGAGCTTGAACAGCCGACCTCACAGCTCAAACAGCTTTGCAATCTGGCACTTTAACCCACAGTGCCACACCAGGGCCATTACATGAGTTGTGAGTTAATTAAATGTTTGACTAAATATAGCAGGCTAATATTTTTTTTTTCCTTAAATATTTTATTGTGAATTATGTGATAGTTTACATGGGAGAACATTAGTTTTACATTCATTCTAT
>NW_006408685.1:7012830-7030508 GCF_000296735.1 Chrysochloris asiatica
GTGTATTCCCTGAATTAGTGCCCTCACATTTGTCCCTATTTTTTCATTGATGGCCTTCATAATTCTGGGATTCACATTTAGGTCCTTTATCCATGCTGAGTTAGTTTTTGTATAAGGTGTGAGGTGAAGGTCTTGTTTCAATCTTTTGCATATCATTTTCCAGTTCTGCCAGCACCATCTGTTGAAAGACTATCACCTACCTATGCGAGATATTTAGGTGTTTTGTCAAAACTCAGTTGGCTGTCTGTAGATGCGTTAATTTCTGGATTCTCGATTCTGTTCCATTGATCTATGTATCTTTCATTGTACCAGTACCAAGCTGTTTTGAGCAATGTAGCCATGTAGTAAATATTGAAGTCGGGAAGTGACAGGCCTCCAACCTTATTCTTTTTAGCAGTGCTTTGTAAATATAGCAGGCTAATTTTAAGTAGAAAATTTTGTATGACCTGAGAATGATGTTATAAATTTTGGCAGAAAGTTTCTACCCCTGCTCTAAAGGAGCTCTGGTAGCATAGTGGCTATGAATCGTGCTGCTAATCTCACGGTCAGCAGTTCAAAACTACCAGCTGTTCCACGGGAGAAAGATGAGGCTTTCTGCTCCCATGAAGATTTACAGCCTCGGAAACCCTGTGCGGGATCACTATGAGTGGAATCCGACTCCATGGTCCTTAACAACAACAACAACAACCCTTGCTCTAAGGTGTGGAAATGTAAATTATCAGCTGTGGATGGTAAATTCTCAGCAGGAGGTAGAATCTGAATGACTCTGTTTTTTTGCTTATTTCTTTATGTTCAACCCAGACTGTAGAAAATCTGGCACATAATTTATGGATCCGTTTTCAAAGGAAAGTAGAACAACTGCCTGTTTGTACTTTGCATTTGTTTGTACTTTGTGTGTGTGTGTGTGTCTGTGTATTTTAGGTGCTGTCAAATTATTTCTGACCCATAGTGACCTTATGCACAGCAGAATGAACCCACTGTTTCAGCATGGTGTGGCACTGTGGGTTAATGCTCCAGACTGCAAAGCCGCTTGAACTGCAAGGTCGGCAGTTCAAGCTCACCAGCTATTCCTCGGAAACCCTACACAGGGTCGCTATGGGTCGGAACTGACTGGATGGCACTTAACAACAACAATGATTTCTATATCAGTTTCTTTGTCATTGATGTGGCAAGTTGGACGTTTAAATACTTGTATATTGTTGAAAGAGTCTGGTGAAATATATTTAAAATATCTCTTGAAGTTCACGTTTTTGTTATGCCTTAAAATTTACAAGGTTTTATGTATCTCTTGACTGTCTGCAAATGCCTCAAAAGTCACACTTCATTGTTCTTGTGACTTAGTTGCTAACACTTTTCTGTTGCTACCAAGTTGGAAGGGAAGGCTGAAATAAATGTTACATGTTTTTATTTAAATTAAATTATATAAATAGAGAAGTTAGTGGTGGTATATTCTGTATGTGTTTATGATGGGTAAATAGAAATTCATTTAGGCCATAAAACACTAACTGGTACTAGGTTGAGGGAATTGGGTATTTTATGGTTTCTGGTATTGTGGGGAACTTTGTGGGATAGGCTTTTCTCTATGAGTATATGGATCTAATCTTTGGATTTTGCAACTGGACTTCAGTATTGTTTGAATTTCTTTTAACAGGATGAAGGAGTTGTTAAAGAAATCCTTATTACTCATCACGTTAAGGAAGGATATGAGAAGGCAGATCCTGCACAGTTTGAATTGCTCAAAGTTCTTGGTCAGGGATCATTTGGAAAGGTAATGAATGCATTCCCCATTTCCCTTATTTGTTTCTATGCTAAATATTTAACAAAAAACTGTTCACATTCAGAGAAATCTGATAAATGTGCCATTTCCAAATTTCTGAAGCAGAAACAAAGATAACTCTCATTTTATTCCCTTTATTTAATCTTGTACTTTCATTTCTATTTCTTTATACTTTTCTGTAATAACCAAAGGGATCCCTGGTGGTACATTGAATTAAGTGTTGGATTACGAACTGCTAGTTTGGTGATTTGAACCCAAATCATTGAAGGAACTTAAAGATCAAGGGAGAAAGACAAATTGAGGGAAATTAATTTATACTCCATGGGAGAATGATGAGACAGCCCTTTTCTGTAAAGATTTGTAGCCTTAGAAACCCTATGGGGCAGTTCTACCCTGTGTAGTGTTGTAGGATCAGCACTGGACTGCAAACCACAAGGTCAGCACTTTAAACCCACCAGCTGCTCCTTAGATACCCTATGCAGGGTCGCTTGTAGTTGGAAATGACTGGATGGCACTTAACAACAACAAGAAGATAGTTTATGGCTTGACACTGAGATAGTACAGGGGATATATGTATGTGTGTATATGGAGTCCTGGTGTGGTGTTGTAGGACTGCTAATAGCAGGGTTTGTGGTTCAAACCCATTACCCACTCCTTATAAACCCTGTGCAGGGTACCTGTGAGTTGGAACTGACTTAAAAGCACTTAATAACAAGAACAACAACATCCATTCCTGCTCTAGTCTATTAGCAAACTATAAATAGAAGGGAAATTTATTAACTTGATAAAAGGAATCTATGAAAAACCTACAGTTAATATAATAATGATAAAGGATGGAATACTTTCTCCCTAAGATTACGGCAATGTGAAGACAAGCAGATAGGACTTGAACAGTTGTGCTGGAAAGAACAAAACTAGAAGGAGCTGTTAATGGATTGAGGAGGGGTAGTGTTTGTATTACTGACTTGCAGAGTTGACACATGAAATTAACTGCAAGGTTAGTGATTCAAACCTACCAACCACTCCATGGAAGAAAGATGAGGCTTTTTACCCCTATAAAGATGTATAATCTTGGAGACCCTAAATAGGATCCGTGAATCAGAATCCACACTAGATGGCAGCGTTTTCTTTTCTTTTCTTTTTTAATGTTTTATTGTGAATTATGTGATAGTTTACATGGGAGAACATTAGTTTTACCTTCATTCTATAGTATATCATTTCATTGCCATGGTTACAGTCACCTCCATGCATCATCAACCAACCAAAGGGTATAGCCTGCAAGCCTGCCCGTCACCCCCCACCAGGCTGTCTGTACACAGCCCCTCTCCCTCTCTGGATCTCAAGTCTCCAGGTCTATTTTATAATACAATGCAAGGAAAACCAAGATTCAAAGACATGCAAGCATCTTAACATTATTCTCCCCTTTTCCCCATTCCAACCATGTCTCAATCTCTGTATCCCAGAACCCTGTTGTTCCAAGGTTGTGCATACATCATTATTTACCTCTGTCCCACTTAGTCCATTCAAACATGCCTAATTGTTCACCCATCTGCTTTGTTCTCCCTTTTTTTTATATTGTCCCTCTCCCCAGCACCCAAACTATCCTATGTCTACTCCCTGCCCTGTGCCCCAGCTTCCCTTACCTTCCCTCATCCCACCCCTACATCCCAGCAACCAGCAAAGAATCCACTTTAGTGGATTTGTATGGTTCTTTTTCTTAGTCTTTTACAGTAGTGGTCCTATACAATATTTTTCCTTTTGTGACTGACTAATTTCACTCAACACAATGTCCTTATGGTTCATCCATGTTAGGTGGTAGAGTGTTTTCTTTTTTTTTTAAGTTCTGAAAGTATGATACTGTTTTATTATATGACACGTAGCTATTTTATGATGTTCATTTTAGAAGACCAGAGATAATGCTCTTTTATATCCCAAATCTTTAAATATTTTGCTTACATAGCATCTCACCAGGCAAAATTTTCAGGTCATTAAAAAATATTTTTTTATCATATGTCATAAATAAAACAACACAGAGTTCTTCAGGAAAATGTTGTTGTTGTTGTTAAGTGCCGTTGAGTCAGTTCCAAACCCATAGCGACCCTGAACAGGGTTTCCAAGGCTGTAAATCTTTACGTGAGCAGAAAGCCTCATCTTTTTCCCACAGAACAGCTGGTAGTTTTGAACTGCTGACCTTGAGGTTCGCAGCCTGATTTGTAACCACTACACTATCAGAGTGATTAAAATACTGCCTACAGAAGTGTTTAGACCTAGATGAGATGATTTGTTGGAAAACAGTAGTTTCATATTTGATAATTTTGTTCAACAAAAATGTCTATGGTTTTGTAGCAATATTTTTTTTTTTCTTCTTCAAATTGACGTCTTTGCTGTTTAACACTTTTTTTTTTTTTTAAAGAAAGCTTTTATTGTGAATTGGGTGATAATGTACATGGCAGAACATAGGTGTTACACTCAACCAATCGTATTTTATTTCATTGCAATGATTATAATCCCCTTCATGTGCCATTGGTTAAAAGTTTTTGCCTCTATTCCCTCTATTTTGTTGTTGTTGTTGTACACAAAAATACACAGTGATATATAATTGTTTAAACAACCAAAGGGTACATTTTGCAAGACAGCCTCCTGCCAGCCAGTATACACCACCTTTTTCTTTCTGAGTCTAGAGTCCTCATCTGCTCTATCTCTCCATACCATCACTTCTGCCTCCCTCTCTGGTATAGCTGCTTCTGTCTTTAGGATCTCACGCTCCTCTGTTCCTGGAATGAAAGATTAACTACTCCCCCCTTTTTGTTACATGTCTTCTACCTTTAAAGTTGTAACAATCACAATTAGTCATAATAACAATTAGTCACTACTGAATTAAAATAATCCTATCCCCATATCCTTTACCAGATCCATCTAGACAAGATGAAAACTATTCAGTAGGGATTCTACTCGCAACCCTCCCCCCCAAAAACTAAACTCCCTCTTGAAAACTTATAAGCCAGCCACTTCATAGCCCTCCCCGCATCCCACATTTTACGTAGCTAGTGACTAAGTTGCCCATCCCTATCAATCCTTTGTACTGAGGGGATAGACTTGATCCTTGATGTAAAGACTTCTCCCCTCTCCATTAATATTTTCAGCTACTGCATCCATGAACAAAGGTCAAGAATCATCAAATTGTCACAATTTACACTTACTTCCTGTATCAATTCCTGTATCAAATTTCTTTATCTTTCTGTAGTTGATTTCTGATCATCAAGCCAGCCAAGCTAGGTCAAATGGGTACTATCTGCAAGTTTATCTTTCTTTATCTTTCTTAAGTAGATTTCTGATCATCAAGGCAGCTAAGCTAGGTCAAATGATCTTTTGCACATCAGCTGAATGCTTCACTCTCAAATCTAGCCCCAGTGGTTAGGTCAGTGTTCATGGGCTCAGGAGTTTCCAAGTCTCCCCAAACTTCAGAATAACCAGCACTTCCTATTCTTTCTATAATCCCAAATTCGGACTTAGCCCATATTTTCATTAGTGCCTTTCTCCCATTTCCACTCACAAGTAGACCAGTGCAGTCACCGGGAGCTTACAAACCTGCTCATATGTTCCTTTTGAGTTTCAGTCTTAGATGGGGGTTTGTCCTAAAGCGGCTTGGTGCCATGCTTTGATGGCTCCCAGGCAAACACCTTACTTGTTCTTGTAACAGCCAAACCATCAGCGTCTTCTTTTTTTTTTTTTTTTTTCTGCTTGTCTTTCTTTCAAGAAGTATCTTCTGTTCCTCTAGCCACTCCAGGTTGGTCTGCATGTCCTTTCAAGTGGGAATGTCCCACCTCATAAGGTTCTGGATGGGGCTCAGGATTCCTCTTAGTCCCTACACTCTACAAACACTCCACAAGAAGCCTATTTTACTGGTCAAAATTTAGAACTCCTTTTAGGTATTCCATTCAATTACAGGCTGAAGATGGGCTTACAAGTTTTCTGTAATCATACTTCTTGATATTCTTTTTATCCCACTCAAATATCTGTCTTAAAATAGTAGACAAGGGAAACCAATAATCACAAGAAAGTCAAGCACTTTAACATCATTTCCCATCTTTTTCTCATTCAGACTGTGCTTCAATCCCTGTATCACAGAGTCCTGTCATTCCAAGGTTGAGTACACATCACTATTTGCCCCTCCCATTTAGCCCATTCAAACTTACCTAAGTGTTCCCCTGTCTTCCTTGTACTTCCACCCCTTCTCCCATCTTGTGTATTGCTCACCCCTTCCTTGTATATTGCCCTCCCCATCACTTGAGCTAAGATGTGACTATTCCCTTACCTGCGCCTTTCTGTCCCTTCACTCACAGCCCTGGTAACCAACAAAGACATTTTTTTTTTTTTAATTTAATATGGACATCTTTTCTTAAGTATTTATAATAATGGTCTTAAGTAATATTTGTCCTTTTGTGACTTATTTCACTCAGCATAATGTCCTCAAGATTCATCCATGTAATGAGTTGTTTTGCAACTTCATTATTCTGCAAGGTAACATAGTATTTCATTGTGTGTATGTGCCGAAGTTTGTTTTATCCATTCATCCACTGATGGGCACTTATGCTGTCTCTATCTTTTTGCTGTTGTGAATACTGCTGTGATAAACATTAGTATGCATATATCTGCTCATGTTCTGGCTTGTATTTCTTGTAGAGAAATTTCTGGATCATAAGGTATATACCATTTCCAGACTGGTTGGATCTTTTTACTATTCACCAGCAATGTAGGAGGGGCCCAGTCTCTCCATATCCTTGCCAGCAACTATTGTCCTCTGCTATTTGGAACTTCACTGTTATTACGGGTGTGAGTTGATATCTCATTGTTGTTTTAATTTGCATCTCTCAACAATGGGGCTTTCTGCTCCCATAAAGATGTACAGCCTCCGAAACCCTGTACAGGGTCGCTATGAGTCGGAACCGACTCCACGGCACATAACAACAACAACAATGACTAGTGATTTTGAGAATTTCTTAATAAGTTTGTAGGCGGCCTGAATGTCTGCCTTAGTGAAGTGTCTTTTCATGTCCTGTGTCCATTTGTTAATTGGATTATTAAGGTTTTTGTTTGTTTGTTTGTTTTGTTTTTTCCCATGTAGTGGTGTTGTAGTTTGCTTTACATTTTAGAGATTTTCCCTTGTCTGATATGTCAATGCAAATTTTTTTGCCCATTCTGTGTTCTCCCTTTTTACTCTTTTGGTGAAATCTTTTGATGTACATAAGTTTCTAATTTTTAGTTTGTTCCAATCATCTACATTTTCTTTTGTTTGTGCAATATTCACATTGTTTGATATTCTATGTGTACCTGTATTGTTGTTATTGTTAAGTGCCATCAAGTCAATTCCGACTCACAGCGACCCTGTATAGGGTTTCCAAGGAGCAGCTGTTGAGCTTGAACCACTGACCTTGTAGTTCAAATGACTTTGCAGTCTGATGCATTAGCCCACAGTGCCATACCAGTAAATTTGTCCCTGTTTTTTTACTGATGACATTTATAGTTCAGGAACTTACATTTAGGTCTTTAATCCAAGATGAGTTGATTTTGTATATGGTGTGAGATCAAGGTCCTGTTACATTCATTTGCATATTGATTTCCAGTTTTGCCAGCTCCATCTGTTGAAGAGACTATCTCCTCCCCAGTCAATGTATTTTAGACCTTTGTCAAAGATTAGTTGGCATATATGGATTGGTTAACTTTTGGATTCTCAAATCTTTTTATGTTTTTGATCTATCTTTCATTGTACCAATGCCAGGCTATTTTGACCCCTGTATCCAGGTATTAAATTTTGAAATCAAAGACCAAGAAGCCTCCAACATTTTTCTTAATTCTTTAGCAGTGATTTGCTTATCCAAGGACTCTCCTTTCCATATAAAGTTTGTAATAGTTTTTCCATCTCTTTAAAGAATGCCATTGAAATTTGGATTGGGATTGTGTTGTATCTGTAGATTGCTTTGTGTAGTATTGACATTTTCAGAATATTAGCTCTTCCTGCCTAAGAACATGACATATCATTCGAGTTTTATAAATATTTTTTGGACTCTGGTGTTAGTATTTCATAGTTTTCTTTGTATCATTTTTTGTTTCTCTGATTAAATTTATTCCTAAGTATTTCATCCTTTGGGTGGCTATTGTAAATAGTATTGCATCCTTAGTTTCCTTTTCAGAGCTGTCGTTATTAGTATAGAGGAATCCAACTATTTATTGTATATTGATCTTGTACCCTGCCATGTTCCAGTAATTTTTTTGCTGAGTCTTTGGGGTTTTCTATGTATGCAATCATATCATCTGCAAATAAGGAGAGTTTTACTTCTCTGCCAATTTGACTGCCTTTAATTTCACTATCTTGCCTTAATGGTGATAAAGGGCATCCTTGTCTAGTTCCTGTTCATGAACGGAAAGCTTTCAGTTTCTCTCCAGTAAGAGTGATGTTGGCTGTTGGTTTTGTATATATGCTGTTAATTATGTTGAGGAATTTCCCTTCAATTCATACTTTGTTCAGCTTTTTTTTTTTTTTAAATCAGGAATGGAAGTTGGATTTTGTCAAATGCCTTTTCTGTGTCAATCAATATGATCATGTCGTTCTTTTCTTTAAAAAAAAAAAAAATTATATGGTGGATTACATTGATTATTATTATTATTTTTTAATATTGAACCATGCTTGCATCCCTGATATAAATCCCACTTGGACATGATGTATAATATTTTTTATATGTTACTAAATTCTATTGGCCAGTATGTTGTTGAGAATCTTTACATCTATGTTCATTAGGAATATTGTTTTATAGTTTTCTTTTTTAGTGGTGTCTTTCCCTGATTTTGGTATGAGTTTTATGCTTACTTCATAAAATGTATTAGAAAGTTTTCCATCCTTTTCTATATTCTTGAATACTTTTAATGGAATTAGAGAGAGTTCCTTTCTGAATGTTTGATAAAATTCATCAGTGAAGGTATCTGGTTCTGAATTCATGTTTTTTTGTTTGTTTTTTTTTTTAGTATATCCATCTTCTCTAGATTTTCAAATTTGTTGGAGTACAATTCTTCATAGTGTTCTGTTATTATTCTTTTTATTGGCATTGGTTCTGTTGTGACATCATCCATGCGATTTCTTACGGTGTTATTTGTGTCTTCTATCGCTTTTCTTCTGTTAGTTTTGCCCTGGGTTTGTTAATTTTATTAATCCTTTCAAAGAAGCAGCTTCTTGTTTTGTTAATTCTTTCTATAGTTTTTTTTTGTTTTCTTTTTCATTTATTTCTACTCTAATCTTTATTATTTCTTTTCTTGTGGTGACTAGAGATTTACTTTGCTGGTCTTTTCATAATTGTTGGAGATGTTGTATTAAAGTATTTTTTTTTTTTTTTTGTTCTTCTTCTTCCTGGATGTATGCATTTAATTGCTATAAATTGTCCTCTCAGCACTGTTTTTGCTATGTCCCAAGTTAGTTGTCTTTTCATTCTCATTTGTCTCTAGGAATTTTTAAATGTCATCTTTTATTTGTTCTACTACCCGGGAGCTTTTGAACAGGGTGTTATACAGTTTCCATATTTTTTACATTATTTTCTTGGTCTTCATATTGTTGATTTCTAATTTTGTAGCATGGTGATCTGAGAAGATGCTTTGTAGTATTTTGATGTAAATTTATGGAAGCTTGTTTTGTGACTTAACACATGACTTGTTCGGAGAATGTTCCATGTGCACTGGAAAAAAATGTGTATTATGCTGTTGTTGGGTTGAATGCTCTGTATACATCTATGAGGTCCAGTTGGCTCTGTATACATCTATGAGGTCCAGATTGTATTGTTTAGTTCTTCCCTGTCTTTGTCGAGTTTCTTTCTGGTTGTTCTTTCCTTTTTCCTTTTTCATTTTCTTCATCAGTAAATGTTTTAAGTCCACTTCACTATCAGCAAGCAAGGTTATATCATCTGCATATCACAAGTTGTTAATGAGTCTTCTTCCAATCCTGATGCCACGTTTTTCTTCATAGAACCCAGATTCTTGTATTATTTGCTCAGCATACAGGTTGAATAAGTATGGTGAGAGAATACAACCTTGTCGCACACGTTTCTTAATTTTCAAACATTCAGTGTTCCCATGCTCTGTTTGAATAACTTTTTCTTGGTTCCGGTACAGATTCCTCAAGAAGATGTCATCAGGATGTGGGTTTCCCTTTTCACTCTTCTTATTGCTTAACTCAGAGTAACTTTCACAGGTGTTGTCTGTTTCCCTGGTATATGACAATTAGTATTGGTTCTTGCCTGGGTTTTGGTATTTTTTAGAGCTAGATTGTAGCTTGGCTATATGGCAGCAGTTGCTGACTCTTTTTGTGTAATACAGGGAGACAAAGAGTCCTCCAAAGGCCGAAGGGGTTGGCATATAACAGAAAAACAACACCAGCAAAAAGAAAAAAAAAAAAAATGAGAGAAAATAAATAAAAGACTGAAAAGCAGCAACAACAAAAACAAGACTGAATACTGCAGTTTCTAATCACAGAAAAGGGAGAGGAGAGAGAGAAGAAAAGTAAGGAAAAAATACAAATTAAACAAACAAAAAAAATCTGTAGCCTAATATGAGTATGACTTTAGTGTCCTCTCTTCAGGTTCCTGCCTTCAAAGCTACCTGAGAGATTCCAAGTTCCCAGTGTTGATTTTTATGCTAAACCTCAGGCTCCAATCCAACCTTTGGCCTGTTTTCTTTTAAATTCTGTTTCCCTCCCTAAAGCCCTCTTCTTCTCTTTCCCGTGTTAAAGAAACAGAACAAAAAAGAAACAGATAATAAAAGTTAAGGGCCTGCACGTGTTCTGAGTATCTGTGTGCATGCGTGGCAGAAGAACCCACCAGTGGTGAGGGTAGGGGGGTGGCCACACGACTCAGGCTCTCCCTCTATTCACCAGAATGGAGGTGGGTAAACAGTGGGTGCGCCAATTACCAGATACCAAAAAAAAGAAAGAAAATCAGAACAAAGCAAAACTGACAAAGTATATTGTCCACCTTTGTCCCAAGGTTCCCGTGGCATTTTTCCATGGTGTTTCTGCTCCCCCTGTTTCGTCTTGCTTTTTGGTCTTGCCCAGGATGTTGGCTCTGGGCCTCCAAAGCCCGGCCCGGCAGATTCAAAAGTACATGATTTTTTACTTCAGCTCCAAATTCTACAGGCTATAAGCCTTCAAACCTTTAAAATATTTCTATCTCTGTGGTTCCAAGTTTTGGAGCTCTGCCCTGGATCTGCTTTGCCTGGTATTCCGTGTTATTGCTGACTGGGTACTTCTCTGCACCACCACCCGAGCCACCATCAAGACCTGCCTCTAGACTGTAAATTTTTACTGCAGCAAACAACCTTATCTTTCTCTTGTGGAGCCACTGGTGGATTTTTTTTTTTTTTTTTAACTGTGGAAGTAATGTTTTTATTTGAGAAATACTGGGTTATACAAAGCATCAAAGAAACTCTGGTGTTGCAGTGCTCAAGCGTTCAGCTGCTAATTGAAAGGCTGCCGGTTGGAATACACCAGCTGCTCTGAGGAAGAAAGATGTGGCAATCAGCTTCCAAAAAGATTTATAGCCTTGGAAATCCTATGGGGCAGTTCTACTCTGTTCTATTCTATGAATTGGAACCAACCACAAAGCATCAAATTCTCATGTCCCACTGTCTGGGTTCTTCTTTCAAATCTTCCTTTTAAAGATGTTCAAAGGAGGTGAAAGGGCAAGTCCACATTGAAATGTTGTTGATGTTAGCTGCCATCAAGCCAATCCCTCACTCATGGTGACTCTATGCACAACAGAATGACATGCTGCCCAGTCTTGCTCCATTGCCTTATCAGTGTGGATGGAACTGCTGTCAGAGTATCCACAGTTTTCGTCGACTCATTTTAAGAGGTTTTAATTCTCCCTACTGAAAATTTAATTTATAATTCACTGTAGAAAACTTTTAAGTTCTTTGTCTTTTTGAAAATTGTTGTTATTAAAGTTCTCTGAAAAGACAAAGAAAGAACTTATAAGTTGTTGTTGTTGTTGTTTAGTGGTGTTGAGTTAGTTCTGACCCACAGTGATCCTGCATAGAGTTTCTGAGGAACGGCTAGTGAGCGTGAACCACTAACTTTGCGGTTCAAGCCGACTTTTCAGTCCAGCACATTAACCCACAGTGCCACACTAGGGCTCCTTCTTTTTTAAATGTTTTTATTGTGAATTAAGTGATAGTTTACATGGGAGACCATCAGCTTTGTATTCATCCTATCCTATTTTGTTTCATTGTGATGATTACAGTCCCCTCCATGCATCATCATTCAACAGTTATTTGCTTCTATTCCCTCTGTTTGTTTGTTGTTGTTGTTATTGTTTTGGACGTACACCAAAGCACTCAGGAATATATAATTATTCAAACAACCAAAGGGTACACCCCACAAGCCTGTCCCCCCACCCACCATCACACAGCCCCTGTTTTTCCCTGAGTCTAAAGTCCCCAGCTGCTTGGTCTCTCCACATCATCATCTCTGCCTCTATCTGTGGAGTCACTACTTCTCTGGATAGAGTCTGGCACTCCTCTTTTCTCCCTGGATGGTCATGGGATCCTTGGCTCCTGGACTAGAAGATCAACCACTCCTCTCCTTTTGTTACAAAACATAGGGCTCCTTTTGAAAGTATGTAAATCTTAATGTTTCCTGGAAGACCTAGGAGCCACTTCTTTTTAATGTAAAACATTAGGAAAATCTACCCTCCCCCATTTTCAGTTTTCTGTGAAGAGATTAGTATAGCCTCAGAATGACCTTAGGTTATTAATATGCTTCAAATTAGCAATATTGCCTTGAAAACATAAATGTAATTTGCCTAATTAAAAATCCTGATGCATGATGCATGGCAACTCCTTGTGTGTCTGAAGAAAATTGTACTCCATAGGGGTTTCAATGACTGTTTTTCAGAACTAAATGCAGAACTTTCTTCTGAGGGATATAACCAGTCTTGGCTGTTAATGGAAAGGTTGGAGGTTCAAATCCATTAAGTGGCTCCTTGGAAGAAAGGCCTTATGATCTACTTCTGAAAAATCAGCCATTAAAATCCCTCTGGAGCATAGTTCTATACTCTAACACAATGGGAGTCACCATGAGTTGGAGATGATTTGTGAGCAACTGCCTTTCTTCTAAAGTAACTCTGGGTGGACTTGAACCTCTATACCTTTAGGATAGCAGCTGAGCTCATTTGCTATCTCCCAAGCAACTGGTGGATTTGAACCAATGACCTTGTGGTTAGCAGTTCACTGCTTATTTTAAAGCACCATCAGAGTTCCTATTCTAATATATAACGAACTTTTATAAAAAACTGCAATTTACTCATATTTGTTTTAGTGATCAAGGCTTTTCAAAGCTTAGTTTTAATGAGTCATGATCTTAGTTTGAATTAGTAATACATTATTTAAGCTTGCTTGGTTACTTTAAAGAATTCAACTTTCATTTACTTATTGAGATAGTTTGCCATCTTGATTATTTTATCTGCAGATAAGAATTGTCTCTGGTTTCTTATTAGAAAATATAATGCTTGGTAACTTCTAAAACAGATCAGTTTGAAATAGAAATTATGATATACAAATTACAGTCATATAATTTGTTTGTTTTTTATCAAGGTAACAAAAAAGGGTTAGGTCCTAAATGAAGGTCTCCAGCTCAAAGTAATAAAGTGGTGTCATATTACAAACTTCTAATGTCTGAGACCTTATCATCTACTTTTTTTTCTTACAATAGCATGTGTGCCTTACTAAATGATCAAAATTAAACAACTAACAATATAATTTATGATGTAATTTATAGAAGAATGTATGTCTTTATAAAACTAGAGGAAATGTAAGTGTATATATGTATGTAGTAATTTGTATGAGGAGACTTCAAAAAGTTAATGGAAAGGTATAATTAAAAGATATAGGAGATAACTTCAAATGCTTCATGGAAAATTTCATTATCTTTCCATTCCATTTTTTAATGAACTTTTGAAGCCTCCTTGAGGTATGTTGTAAGAATGGCTTGAACTATGGATTTTGCTTTATTATTCTTATTTTTTTTTTCTCATTATCCATTAGGTTTTTCTTGTTAGGAAGAAGACTGGTCCTGATGCTGGGCAGCTCTATGCAATGAAGGTGTTACAAAAAGCTTCTTTAAAAGGTAGGAAATTAGAAGTTTATAAAGATAGAGTTTGGTAAAGCTTATTTTAAAAACTATGCTGTGTGTTACTCATATAAGATGAATAGATTTAGTTTCTCTTTTACATAGCACTTTTTTTTTTCAGTTTTCTAGCCAGTGACATTTTCAGGTTTGATATTCCCACATACTCTAACTTTTACCTTGGCAAATTTACCTCGGTAAAGAAGCATTTTGAATGCTAGAAAAAGTGACACATTTAATTTTGTTCAAAATAAACTTAATTTTATTCAGCTAAACTTTTTTCTTTGACAGTTTCCCACCTCTGTTTCAAAAAGTTCATAGAAAAGTAGAATTAAAAAATAATATAATTTTTCCATCAATTTTTTAAAGTCCATTCGTACAGCCACCAAATACATTGTTGTCTTACTCTTAGTTCTCTAGAGAAACAAAATCAGTGCTATATAAGGAGCTCTGGTAGCATAGTGGTTATGAATCGGGTTTTGAACCGCAAGGTCAGCAGTTCAAAACTACCAGCTGTTCTGTGGGAGAAAGATGAGGCTTTCTGATCCCGTAAAGATTTAAAGCCTCAGAAACCCTGTACAGGGTTGCTATGAGTAGGAACCGACTCCACGGCACATAACAACAACATATATGTATATCTTTGGTAGCATAGTGTTTACAAGTCAGGCTGCTAACCTCAAGGTCAGGAGTTTGAAATGACTAGGTCTGTTCCACGGGAGAAAGATAAGGCTTTCTGCTCCCATAAAGATTTAGAGCCTCGGAAACCCTGTACAGGGTTGCTCTGAGTTGGAACAGACTCCACAGCACACAACCACCACTATATATATATATTTATATATATATAAAGAGAAGTTTGTATCAAGAAAATGGCTCACGATTTTTGAGGTAGGAGAGTCCCAAGTGCAGTTCAGGTGAACCAAGTTCAGCAAGTGGCTCTAAAGGCAGGAATCCCAAGTCAGGGCACAGAGCAGGACCTTGGTGCTGGAGCAGGGCCAGCTAGAGGGTGATGGTCGACCAAGGCTTGTGCAGGCATGCTGCAGAACTGGTGGTGTCGGGTACACGAACTGGGGTGACAGGAACAGGCATGCAGGGCTCTCCAGTTGTCTGGTTTTCCAGGCATACTTGGCAAGCAAGCCCAATAGGCAAAGGTACAACAGAGAAGTACACTGGCTCAGGTTCAAAGAACCAGAGGTTGGAGGACAATCCAAATATGATATCTAGACCCATTGGGGAAGACTGTGAGTGTTTACTGCATGTCCATTATATTGGGGGCAGGCCAAAACCCCAAGGAAACATCCATTCAATTGATTGTCTGCTCATAGCCAATCATCACTGCCAAAAGACTGGAAATCATGGTTTACTCAAGTTGACATAGAACCTAACTATTACAACTGTATTTTAGGTTGTGATAACAATAGCACTATGAATTTGAGGCACCTTGATAGCATAGTGATTAATCTTGGTGGCATCGTGATTAATCACTCAGTTACTAACCTGAAGGTTTGCGGTTTAAACTCACCAGCGGCTCCATGGGAGAAAGATGTAGCATTCCAATCCAGTAAAGATTAGCAGTGTTGGTAACCCTATGGAACAGTCCTATAAGGTTGCAATGAGTTGGAATTGACTTGATGACAATGAGCTTTATGTTAAGTTTAAGAAGCCCTTGTGAAGCAACAGTTACTTGTTCAGCTGTTAAGTGTTCAACTGAAAAGTTGGCTGTTCAAATCCACCTAGCTGCTTTGTGGGAGAAATACCTGGTTAAATACTGGAATAAAGATTGTTGTTAAGTTGTTGTTGTTAAGTGCTGTTGAGTCAGTTCTGACCCATAATGACCCTGAACAGGGTTTCCAAGGCTGTAAATCCTTACTGGAGCAGAAAGCTTCATCTTTCTCCCATGGAGCAACTGGTAGTTTCGAACTGCTGACCTTGCGGTTCACAGTCCAATTCGTATCCACTACACTACCAAAGTTTCTTGGATAAAGATTTGTTGTTGTTATGTGTTGCAGACCGTGTAAGACTAGTCAGAGGTTCGAGGCCCTCTAGGGCTGAGTGTAACAAATGAGGCCACTGGCAGTTAATGGAAAATTGCTTTCATCTTAATATTCAGGTATATATATTAAATTAATACACTGGAGCCTTTGAAAATCCACAGATAAATGTGATATTTTCCTAAAGCCGAGACTAAAGGTTGCAAGGTTAAACCTTTCTCCAAAGGATTAACTAAAAATATCTTAGCTACTTCTCGGTTCTTTGTTCTATAGACAAAGAACCCATCCTCCCTAATCCCTTTTCCAGGTGCAGCCCATTCACCTGGGCGTCTCCTGCAGAACTCTCAACTTCCCCCAACTGACCTCAGGGGCTATAGATATGTTAATTGGGCCTGAGAATCCAAGTTGCTGGCCTGGGATTCAAACCAGTGAAGTACAATGTAAAGTTACCTGAATGTCTGGAAAATTACTGATGTTAGCTGTATCCTGTTTTAGTCCCTCCCAGCTTGGTGTGAAACTCCTCCCCTAAATAAAACAGAGGCCCGAGCCTCCCCAGGTGTGCATTACTGGTTGGAAGGCATGGAGTAAAGATTGCGGTGCATTACGGGTTGGAAGGCATCCATTAAAGATTGCAGAGCAGTGAGTCGCTGCCTGCAGAGGCCATGATGCCTGTAGTCCCAAACCTGCCCACCAGTGATGTATCCACCCTGGCTTTGGGGTGCCTCATTGTCTCCCTTCTTCTGTTTGTCTGTGTATTCTTTCGCTATCCCTATCGCCGCTGGATCTCCCCTCCTCGTGAACCAAAAACTCGTGACAACTATGTCGGGGTCAGACCCCGGCAGTTATGTGCCATGTAGTCGGTTCCGACTCATAGTGACCCTGTGCAGGGTTTCTGAGGCTGTAAATTTTTTACGGGAGCAGAAATCCTCATCTTTCTCCCACGGAACAGCTGGTAGTTTCAAACTGCTAACCTTGCGGTTCACAGCCTGATTCGTAACCACTACACTACAAGAGCTCCTTTGGATAAAGATTGCAGCCTAGAAAACTCTATGGAACAGTTCTCCATCATATGGAGTCAATTAAAATTGATTTGATGGCACACAGAAAAACATGATCAATTTTAATTCCTAACCCCAGAATATATGCATATTAAGCAAATACCTGTTTATGTTAGTTTAATCATAGCTAGAGGTGAATTAATGGATCTACACTGGATTTGATGGCTTTCTGAGAATGCAGTAATTGTTGTTGTTAGGTGCCATCAAGTCGGTACCGACTCATAACGACCCTATGAACAGCAGAATGAAACATTGCCTGATCCTGGGCCAACCTCACTACTGTTGCCACGTTTGAGTCCATCGATGCTGCCACCTAGCCAATCCATCTCGTTGGGGGGTCTTCCTCTTTTTCTCTGACCCTCCACCCTACCAAACATGATATCCTTCTCCAGCGACTGGTGAAGTATGAGAGACGAAGCTTAGCCATCCTGGTCTTCAAAGGTGCACTCTGGCTGCACTCTTTCCGACACTGATCTATTGGTTCTTTTGGCAGCCCATAGCACGTTCAATATTCTCCTCCAGCACCATAACTCAAATGCGTCAATTCTTCTACCTTCCTTATTCATTGTCCAGCTTTCACATGCATATGAGGTTATTGACAATACCATGGCTTGGGTAAGGTGCACCTTAGTCCTCAAGCTGACATCTTTGCTCTTCAACACTTTAAAAAGGTCTTGTGCAGCAGATTTGCCTAA
>NW_006408685.1:7030608-7036763 GCF_000296735.1 Chrysochloris asiatica
GACGTTGAGATGTAATCCATACCGAAGGCTGTGCTCTTTGATCTTCATCAGTAAATGTTTTAAGTCCTCTTCACTTTCAGCAAGCAAGGTTGTATGTATCATCTGCATATTGCAGGTTGTTAATGAGTCTTCCTCCAATCCTGATGTGAAGTTTTTCTTCATATAACTCAGCTTCTCGGATATTTGCTCAGCATACAGGTTGAATAAGTATAGTGAAAGAATACAACCCTGTCCCACACCTTTCCTAATTTTAAACCATTCAGTGTTGCCATGTTCTGTTCGAACAACTGCCACTTGGTCAATGTACAGATTCCTCATGAGCTATCAAGAAATATATTGGACACTTTACAAGCTATCAAGAAAATTTGGACACTTTACAAAGTTGTAGTTTGTATTAATTTTATTTGGTAAATTATTAAAGTTCACATTTTTCTATTTTAGTCAACTAAATTGAAGAGGCTTGTTTTATAGTTTCTGTAAATGTATGAAATAATATTTATAAATATTCAAATGAAGAAATGTTTTCCCCTTAGGATATATTTATATTTGATGAGAATTTTATTGAATTTATATACAAGAGTAATGTTTGCTACCCTTATTTAATTTTAGTTCGAGACAGAGTTCGGACAAAGATGGAGAGGGATATACTGGTAGAAGTACATCATCCATTTATTGTCAAATTGCACTATGGTATGTAATCTTTGATTTTAATTTATGAAACCAGAGAACTAATATCTCCTTACAGACACTGGAGCCCGGTGGCTCTGTAGAATAAGCATGGAACACGAACCATCAAGTTAGCAGTTGGAACCTACCAGCTACTCCAAAGGAGAATGATGAGAGTTTCTGTGCCTACAAAGATTTAAAAAGCCTCAGAAATCCTATATAGTGTTGCTGTGAGTCAGAACTGACTTGATGGCACTTAACAACAATAGACAATAACATAAAATGGCATAAATACTCCAACACTGATTCAGTATATTTTACTATGTAAATATGTCTTTCTGAACTAAGTATCAATATTCAGCTTTTAGCTATATTTCCTTTTTTTTTTTTGTCTATGTTGCCTAACTTGTCTTAAATAGCAGGATGGAAATTGTCTTCTGCTTACTTGGACAGTAAACTACACTCACTCATCATTTATCAACATGGTTAGATTTCAAAGACCTGGTTGTTATGTGAAAATTGTCCTGCAAAAATGGAGGATGGTGGTGGTGGTTGTGTGACGTGGAGTTGGTTCCAACTCATCGTGCTCCTGTACAGGGTTTCCGAGGCTGTAAATCTTTATGGGAGCAGAAAGCCTCATCTTTCTCCCAAGGAACAGCTGGTAGTTTTGAACTGCTGACCTTGCGGTTCACAGCCCAATTCATAACCAGTACGCTACCAGAGCTCCTTAAATGGAGGATGACCACATCAAATCACAAAATAACAGCTAAATTACATTGTTACATACTATTTCATTTCTTCAAAATTACGCTGTTACATAACTTTCACAGTACTGAGAATCATTACCGCACCACATTGACACATAACCTTAACCATCACAGTCAATGTTACTCTTACTGACAAACAGATAGACAGTAATGCACAAAACTGTCAGAATTTTTACAATGATCATTATTAAGAAAAAGTCACTAACCAGCCTTCCCATGGCACACTCTACTCAACTGTGTTAGATAATTCATTTACAATGGTCACACAACTCAGAAGACATGCTCAGTTGTGACATTTATTAGGGACATTAACAGGTTCCAATTCAGGGTCAGAAATGCTCAGCATACAGTGTCCAGTTAGGAGAGCCTCTCTCCTCAGCCATGCTCACAGATTGGCTTCTCTCTACCTGGCCAATGTTACAAAGCTCCATTAAGATTGCTGATAAATGCTCACATGGCAAATTAATCCAACTTAAGCCTCAATCTGAAAGTACTTGACTGTAGCTTTGTGAGTCAGCAAACCTAGCACCTACAATTAAATGCCTAGTGCAAGCAAGCCTCCTGCCCCAAGTCACTCAACTTTATTGTTCTGTGGGCTGGGAAGCCCACTGCACTGTATCATATTCTGGCTCTTGGTTTTGCTGCTATTGCTCCTCTGTCACTGCTTTGGTGTCACAACTTTCTGTCCCTAGGTCCAGGAGGTTCAATACGAAGGGTTTTGGGGGTCCAAAAGACATACTCAACTCTTAGCTCTTCTTCCTTGATGGTATAGTGAGATTCCCCTGTTTCTGAGATGGCTTATTTTATGCCCAGACTAGAGTTCCAAGTTTTCACAATTACAATTAGCACTGTTAACAATCATTCACAACTGAATGAAAGTATCTTGTCAGTATCTTCTCCCAACTTTCTCTTGTTCAGATCCATCAGAAAAACGTCATTTGGTTGGAGTTTACAAAGACCATGTGTACAGGAGACATTAAGGAGTCCTGGTGATGTAGTGGGTTATGCATTGGGTTACTAACCACAGGGTCAGCAGTTCAAGTTCACTAGTTGCCTCTCTGGAGAAAGATGAGACTTTATGCTCCTATAAAGATTTACAGCCTCAAAAACCCAATATAAAGTTGCTATTAGTGGGAACTGACTTAACAGCACACAACTACCTCCACCACCAGAAGAGACATTAAGTAATTCACTGTACCTTTAATAATGTGAGGATAAGTGAGAAATAAGTATGATATGATGAGTAATGTAAAAGATTCTAATGTTTGGATATGTTACTCTTATATTCATAATGCTAATATTAATCATATTTACTGGTTCTGTTGAAGAGGGTTATGTAGATACAGTAGGCTAGTTGAGTTATTCTTTATTATGCTTAGAAAAAGAATGCCAGTAAGAAGCAGATGATATAATGAAAGTTGCATAGAGTCAAACAGTTATGACTTTGTATCAAAACTTCACTGCTAAATAATTTAATATTTGAAAGAAATTGTGGAGTTTGGTTTCCTTATGGAACTAAAAATTTTTTTACTTTTGTTGTTAATGTTAAGTGCTGACGTCATTTCTCACTCATAACAACCCTGTATACGGTTTCCAAGGAGTGGCTGGTGAGTTTGAAGCAGTTGAGTGCTTATCCTACAGCATAATTAGTATTATCATATTTAATGACCTCCATCCTTGTATCTACAATACCCAAGTACATTAATTCTTTTTAATTTTTATTTATTTTTATATTTTTATTATGAATTGAGTGGTAGTTTACATGGGAGAACATTGATTTTTACACTCATTGTTTCATTGCAATGATTACAATGTCCTCTGTGTATCATCTTTCAGCAGTATTTGCTTCTATTCCCTCTGGGTTATTTTTTTGTGTGTGTATGTGTTTTTTTTGTTTTGTTTTATGTAGGAGATGTACATAAAAACACTCAGGAATATATCATCATTTAAACAACCAAGGGTCACATATTGCAAGCCTGCCTCCTGCCTCCCAACACACAGCCTTTCTCTTTCCATGAGTCTAGAGTCCTCAGCTCTTCTTATCTCTCCATGTCCTCATCTCTGCCTCTTCTATTCTGAAACTAAACTCCCTTTTGAAAACTTGTAAGCCAGTCACTTCATGCCTTTATAGCCTCCCCACCCCCCACATTTTAGGTAGCCAGTGTCTAAGTTGCCCATCCCTATCCACCCTATATACAGAGGAGATAGGAGTGATACTTGACCATTACATTAATTCTTACATAATCAGTACACATCTATTGTGTGTAAAACATTGTATTAAATGTAGTGGGCCTATAAAAATGAGACAATATAATTTATGACTTTATGGAATTTATAATCTGTAAGGAACACAGTCATATAAACAAATTAATTGTATATATCAAAATGTGATAAGTATCACAAGAGAACTATTAACAACACACAATGGCATCTCAAAAGTGGTAGCAATAACTTCTAATGGAGAAGCAGGTAGGGTGTAGTAATGGAATGAGAAAAGATGGAGTTTCTGGGAAGTGTATTAGAGGAGTTGGTATTTTATTGAGCTTTAAAGAATTAGAATGTTTTCAATAATTTGTAGAGGAAGCCTTAAGAGTTCACGGAACTGCACTAAGACATGAGGCTTAATGGATTAGGAAAATTATGGTGGCAAAATTTATGTTTAAAATCACAATGAAAGTTGTTTATATTCTGGGATGACGTTAACTAAGTTTAGCTTTGAGGTGATGATACTGAATAAAGGGCCATGTTTGTAGATAATTGTTTTACATTGTTTCCTAATAAAATTCTAAGCAGATATATTCATTTAAAACCCTAAGTTTTTTCTTTAAGATTATTTTGTTTCTACTTTCTACTTTCTAATTAGCCTTTCAGACTGAAGGGAAATTATACTTAATATTGGATTTTCTCAGGGGAGGAGATGTCTTCACAAGATTATCTAAAGAGGTGAGTATCTGTTTTACTATATTTTATTTAAACAAAATTAAGATGGATCATTTTGTTTTGCTATTTCCTTTTTTCCCCATAGAAATTTTAAATGGTGATTGTTTTGCTTTTTCATTGTGTAGTATCTAGTGGATGTGATAGCTAATGGTGTTTTCTTTCTTCCTATCATTTAAAACATCTCAATGTACTGCTCATTATTTTTATAGGCACAAGAACAATATAAATAACTGAATGGAATACATAGGGGCAAACCTAAGACTTTGGCTACTCAAGATAACTTTGGGAATAGTATTTAACTTATACATCTGTAAAACAATTTTATGCAGGTATTATTGACACAATTTGATAACTTTTAACATTTGTATGCATAGTCATAGAATCATGATCACACTAAAGATAATGAGTATATTCATTGCCCCTTTGTAATCATTCCTTTTCACCCTACCCCCAATGAATCTGCTTTCTGTGAATATTTGATTTGTATTTCCCAGGATTTTGTATAAATTTATAAATGAGAGCATACTATATGTACTCATTTTGTGTACATTTGTGAGTCTATATTTATTAATGAAATATCATTATTTTGTAATTTATCCATGTTGTTTCATGTGTCAGTATTTCATTCCATTTGATTTTTGAGTAATGTTCCATTGTATGGATATGCTACAATTTGTTTATTTATCTGTTGTTTATATTTTTAATATTACAAACAAAGCTGCTATTAACATTCATGTACAAATCCTTGTATAGACTGATTTCATTTCTCATGGGTAAATGCCTAGGAGTATAATGATTGATTGAGTCATATGATTTAAGTTTTATAGACACTTCCAAATCATTTTCCAAAGTATTTATACAATTTTCCAATTCCCAACAGCAGTGTATGAGAGTTCCAGTTGTTCCACATCCTTGCCAACATGTAATGTAGGCAGTCTCTTTTTAATTTTGGACAATGAATGTTTTGTTTTGTGCCATCAACTCAGTTCTGATTCATAGCAACCCTGTATAGGGTTTTCAAATCTCAGCTGGCGGATTTGAACCATGGAGCTTGTGGTGTTCAGTCCAGTAGTTATCCTACCGTGCCACAATAGGACTCTGGAAAATGTTATGTTGTTGTTGTTGTTGTTGTCAGGTGCCATCAATTCGGAACCGACTCATACCGATCCATGCACAGCAGAACGAAACAATGTCCAATCCTGGGCCAACCCCACCACCACTGCCATACTTGACGCCTTCAATGATGCCACTTACCTGATCCATCTCGTTGGGGGTCTTCCTCTTTTTCTCTAACCCTCCATCTTACTCAGCATGACATCCTTCTCCAGCAACTGTTCTCTCCTGACAACTTGTCAAAAGTATGAGAGAAGAAGCTTAGCCATCCTGGCCTCCAAAGAGCACTCTAGTTGCATTTCTTCCAAAATAGATCTTTTGGCAGTCCATAGCACTTTTAATATTCTCCTCCAACACCCCAACTCAAAGGCATCAATTCTTCTACAGTCTTCCTTATTCGCTGTCCAGCTTTCGCATTCATATGAGGTTATTGAAAATACCATGGCTTGGGTCAGTCCTCAAGCTGACATTTCTGCTCTTTAACACTTTATAAAGTTCCTGTGCAGCAGATTTGCCCAATGCAATACGTCGTCTGATCTCTTGACTGCTGCTTCCACAAGTGTTGATAGTTGATCCAAGAAGAATGAAGTCATTGACAACTTCAATCTTTTCTCCGTTGATAAGAATGTTGTTTATTGGTCCAGTGGTGAGGATTTTTGTTTTCCTGAC
>NW_006408685.1:7038243-7044344 GCF_000296735.1 Chrysochloris asiatica
TTGCAGAAATCTATCATTCATTCTCCAGCATCATTTCTATCACCAAGTCCAAATTTTCCAACTTCTGGTCCTTCCTCTTTGCTCCCAACCTTTGCATTCCAATCACCAGTAATGAGTGAAGGAAAATGTATAGTAACATCTTATTGTGGCTTTACATAGCATTAGCCTAATGACTAATGATGTTGATCTTGTCATGTGCTTGTTTCCCATCTATACATGTATATCTTCTTTCGTAAAGTGTCTGTTGAAATCTTTTGCCATTTTTTTGTGTGTGAATTGAGTGATAGGGTACATGGGAGAAAATCAGCTTTACACTCATCCTATTGTATTTCATTTAATTGCAATAACTACAATCCCTTCCATGCATCATCATTCAATAGCATTTGCTTCTATTCCCTTTGTGTGTGTGTGTTTTTTTGTTTTTGTTTTTTTTCGATATACACTGAAGCACTCAGGAATATAAAACATTGCACAATTATTACAATCTGTGTTGTCTATACGTGGCCTGTATTGTTGTTAATTGCCGTCGAGTCAAGTCCAACCCATAGCGACCCTGTATAGGGTTTCCGAGGAGAAGCTGGTGAACTTGAACTACTGACCTTGCAGTTCAAACGGCTTTTGGAATCTGGCCCATTAACCCAGAGCACCATGTAACCCAGAGTATTAGAGTCCATGCCCTGTATTAGAGCTCTCAGATTTGTCCCTACTTTCACATTGATAACTTTTATAGTTTTGGGATTGACATTTAGGTCTTTAATCCATCCTGGGTTGGTTTTTGTATATGAAGTGAGGTAAAAGTCTTCTCTCAATCTTTTGCATATTGCTTTCCAGTCTTCCAGCACCTTCTGTTGAAGAGATTTTCCCCTCCTTGTGCAGTATATTTAGGCTCTTTATCGAAAATCAGTTTACTGTATGTGGATGGATTAATTTCTGGATTCTCCATTCTGTTCTATTGAGTTTTGAGTTATGCATCTTTCATTGTACCGGTACCAAGTTTTTTGACCAATATAGCTGTGTATCAATTTATTTTAAAAAATGTATTATGAATTATGTGTTAGTTTATATGGGTGGACATTATCTTTACATTCATCCTATCGTATTTTGTTTCATTGCAATGATCACAATCCCCTGTATGCATCATTAAACAACCAAAGGGTAAACCCCACACGCCTCTTCTCCACCCCCCCCACCCCCCCATACCCCGCTTCCATGTCATCATCTCTGCCTCCATCCCTGGTGCCTGGTGTCACTGCCTCCCCTGACAGGGTCTGGCACTTCCCTTTTCTCCCTTGATGGGTCTAGGGATCTCTGCTCCTGGACTACAAAATCAGCCACTCCCCCCTTTTGTCGCTGAACATTTACATTTACCTTTCCAACAATCACTGTCAGACCTGATAGCAGTCATTCCCTATTGAACCACAGGAGTCCTTTCCCCCTCACTTTTTATCAACCAGATCCAGACAGGTTGGAAACAATTCAGTGGAGATTCTACCTTTCCCTGTATCCTCTGGAGCTAGGTTCCCTGTTGAAAGGTTATAAGCCAGTCATTTCTTGTCTTTGTAGTCCCCCCATTTTGGGTAGCCAATGTCTAAGTTCCCCATCCCTGTCGACCCAGTGTACCACGGGGGTGAGAATGATCTTCACTGTAGAGATTTGTCCTCTCCTTTGTCATACTGCATCCACAAGTATAAGTCAAATTCATCCACTTGTAGTGAGTTACTCCTTGTTTTTCCCTCTCTTCTTTCTTCCACTAGTCATGTTCTGATCATCCAGCCACTGATGCCAGGTCAAATGGGTACCATCTGCAAGTGTGGGCATTCCTGTGCATCTCCCCTCACTTCACATCAGCTAGATGCTTCACACTCCATTCTAGTCCATGTTCCTGCCCCAGATCTCATTATACTGCTGGTTAACCAGGTCTCAAGCCAGGTTAACAGGAGTCTATTGAACATGGTTGGACCCAGATCACAACTTCATTGCTGTTTTTCCCCCACTTCCCCTCATAAGTGACCAACATGGTCAGCAGCAGGACCATATGCCTGCTAGTGTATTCCATTTGAGTTTCAGTCTTGGAAGGGGATTTGCCTTGAGGGGACCTGACCACTTGCCTTGATGACTCCCTGAGGAACAACTTGCTTGTTCTTGTAGTAGCCAATTGGACTGCTGTCATTGTTTTTTGTTTGTTTTCTGCTGGTTTGTCTTTCAAGAAGTATCTTCTGTTCTAGCTGCTCCAGACTAGTCTTCTTGCCCTTTCAAGTGTCAAGTGTCAAATGTCCCACCTCAGAAGCTTCTGGATGGGGATCAGGATTCCACCTACGGTCTTGTGCAATACAAAGGCTCTGCAGGGAGCCACCTTCAGTGGGCAAGTTCTAGCCCCATTTTAGGTATTCCAATCAGTTATAGGCTGAAGACAGACTTACATGCTTTCTCTGGTATTGTTTCTGGCTATTCCCCTCTCTCCCCTTCAAGTGTCGATTTTCAATAGTAAGCAAGGGAAAGCAAGATTCATAAGACAGCCAAGCATCTTAACATCATGTCCCCACTTTTACCCATTCAAACCATGCCTCTATCTTTGTATCCACAAGCCCTGTTGTTCCACGTTTGTGCTTACATCATTATTTACCTCTGACCTATTTAACCCCATGTAAACCTGCCTAGCTCTTCTCCCATATGCCTTATTTTCACTTTCCTCTTCCCTTCTATTGTATGCACCCCCAGCACCCAAACTATGCTGTGTCTATTCCATACCCTTTTCCGCACTATATAGTGCCTATTCCCTACTCTGTGCTCCATCTTCCCTACCCCTCAACCCACCCCATACACCCTGGTAACCAACAAAAAAAAAAAAAATGAAAAAAATAAAAGATTTTCCCCCTTTTTAGTGTGGGTAATTTTTTGTAATCTTTTACAATAATGGACCTATACCGTGTTTCTCCTTTTGTGACTGACTGATTTCACTCAGCAAAATGTCCTCAAGGTTCATCCAGGTTATGTGGTGGCTTGCTGCTTCCTTGTTATTCTTCAGGGCAACATATTATTCCATTGTATGTTTGTACCAAAGTTGGTTTATTCATTATTCCATAGTTGGGCACTTAGGCTGTCTCCATCTTTTTGCTATTGTAAATAGTTCTGCTATGAACATTGGTGTGCATATATCTACTCACGTTATGGCTCGTATTTCTTGTGGATAAATACCAAGTAGAGGAATTGCTGGATCATAAGGTATCTCTATTTCCAACCTTCTGAGAAAGGACCATATTGTTCTCGAGAGTGGTTGGACCATTTTGCAATCCCACCAGCAATGTAGGAGGGTCCCAGTCTCTCCACATCTTCACCAATATTTATTGTCCTCTAGTTTTTTGATCTTTGCTGTTATTGCTGGTGTGAGATGACATCTCATTGTTGTTTTGAAGTGAGAGGCTTCCAACTTATTCTTCTTTTTAAGCAGTGCTTAAAAAGAAGAAAAAAAACAGAGATTGAGAAATGAATGGAAGAAAGATTGTTCACAATTGTTCAGAGTTTTATCTCATATATAGTAGTTGATGTTGCCTCTTGTCTTTAATGTTGGGGATTCACAGGGTGCAAATACGATTTGACTGTATGGCCAGACCTGCTGTCTCTTGTCAGGTAAGGCAGCAATAAAGGCTCCCACTCAAGTAGGAGAATCACATTTAGGGCTAAATCCCAGAGACAGACGTCATGAGAAGTAGCTGGAGGATTAACCTGTGGAAACACTGGGACTTTCAGGAATTTCCTCTTTGCGCTATGGGAAAATAGTACCCTGTGGGTACAACGCTGGACCCTTTTGGTAGTGCACTCCCACCCATCTGAAGATTCCCAGGCTGGGCAGAAAGGGTGCGGCAGGGGAGAGGTAGAATAAAAGGTTAAAAAAAAAAAAAAAAGCCGTCTTTTTCCACAAGTTGCTCCATTGCTTTCACTCTATGTCAGCCTTGATGAGGCCTCTTTTGCCCATTTTTAGGGGGTTATTTGTTTTCTTATTTTTGAATTTTAAGAGTTCTTTGTATATTTCGGATATAAGTCCTTTATCGTATTTGTTGCTGGCAAATATTGTCTTCCAGTCTATGACTTGTTTTTTTTTTCATTCTTTTAACATTATATTTTGAATAGCAGATGTTCTTAATTTTAATGAAGTCCAGTTTATGTATTTTTCATTTTATGAATTATGTTTTTATAACCTATTTAAAGATAATTTGTCTAATCCAAGGTCACAAAGATCTTCTCTTTTCTTTGTCAGTGATTTTAGACTTTTTTATTTTATACTTAAGTATGTGTACCATTTTGAGTTATTTATTTTTTAATATGGTGCTAGATGTGTATTGAAGTCCACTTGAGATATGGATATCAGATTGTTATAACACCATCATTTAAACAGACTCTCCTTCTTTTGCTGAATTAACATGTATTTTTGTTGAAAATCATTTGGAATATAGGTATGGGTTTATTTCTAGACTCTGTATTCTATGCCATTGATTTGTTTTTGTATTTTCACTATCTTTATTACTCTAACTTTGTAATGTGTCTTGGAATCTGAAAGTGTATATCCTTGAGATTTCTTCTTTTTTTTTTCTAAATTGTTTTGGCTCTTCTTGGTGCTCTTTATTTCCTTTATCAATTTTAGAGTCACCTTTTCATTTTCTACTAAAATTCCTGCTAAGATTTTCATTGGGATTACATTGAATTTGTAGTTCAATTTGCAGAGAATTGACATTTTATAATACTGGATCTTCCGATTCATGAGCATGGTATGTTTTCCCACTTATTTAGGTCTTCTTTACTTTTAGCAATACTTTGTACTTTCCATTACATATGTCTTGTATACCATTTGTCAGATTTGTCTCTGAAGTATTTTCCTTTTTTTAAATGTTATTTAAGTGAAATTGATTTCTTAACTTGAACTTCAGATTGAATGATAATACACTTGATTTTAGTATATTGGTCTTCTATCCCTTGACCTGGATAAACTCACTCATTACTTCTAGTAGCTGTTTTGCAAATTCCATAGGCTTTTCTACAAAGTCAATCATGTTGTCTTCAAATAAAGACTTTTACTTCTTCATTCAACTTTATTTAATGCTAACAGATTTAATAACATTTAACTACTACATGTCAGCAAGTAGACTAATGTTTGACTAAACAACTAAGCAACATATCCTAGCCTGTTTGACACATAAATTTAACCTTTACAGTCCAGGCTTTGTCAACTTTGCACCCATGCACATTAGTAGTCGTACTAGTATTAGGTTGTAAGCATTCATTGACCTAACCATGTTGTCGTTAAATGCCATCAAGTCTATTCCAACCCATAGCGACCTTGTATAGGGTTTCCAAAAAGCAGCTGGTGAGCTTGAACTACTGACCTTGTGGTTCAAACTAACATTGTAGTCCAGCTCATTAACTTACAGTGACACATCAGGACTCTGACTTAACAATAAAACATGGTGATACTAAGTGATGCTGTAAGGGAGTTCCAGATATATGCCTTTTTACTTCCAATGTGTAATAACAGTCTGATACCTCTTTGATAATGATCAGTAATACCAGACAAAATAGTAGCTTTCTCATTTGATTTTTCATTTAGAGACATGAAGAGCCCAAAGTGGCTATGTTGTATTCTTGACTTCCAGTTCAGTAGAATTATTCTCTTACCATGGCAGCATTTCTCCTCTAGAACAGCAGAGCATGGGGACAGGGAACTAACAGTTTGCCAGTAGATCAGTAGGACTACTTTTAGGTGGTACCACTTCCCTTTCCATCCATTGATTCTGGACCGATGAATATTGACCATGGGAGAAACAGTTCCTCATATGAAATGCTGGTTTAGAGCACATACAGCCTCTTGGAGACTATTATTATCAAGCCAGCACAGTAATTATCTTTATAAAAGGCCATTCCACCTTTCTTCCAAATCAGCTGCTTCAGTATGCTTGTTATTGTTGTTAAGTGCTGTGGAGTCGGTTTTAACTAATAGCTACCTTGCAAAAAAAATTGTTGTTGTTGTTGTTGTCAGGTGCCATCGAGTCGGAACCGACTCATAGCGACTCCATGCACAGCAGAACGAAACAATGTTCGATCCTGGGCCA
>NW_006408685.1:7047144-7054790 GCF_000296735.1 Chrysochloris asiatica
TTGTCACTCTTTCTTCCTAGTCTGTCTTTGTTTTGTAGCTCATCTGAAACCTTTCCACCATGGGTGACCCTGCTGGTTATCCAAAACACCGGTGGTATAGCCCTCAGAATCACAGCAACTCAATCCACCACAGCACGACAGACAGACGAGTGGTGGCCGTTTGGTTTTATAGACAGACGAGTGGTGGCATAAAAAATAGGTCATAAAAAAAACCTATTACTTCTATGAGCATGGACAGACCCATTGACACACTTCATTGGCTTTGAAATGAGTTCCATGATATGAGATAATGCTGTGTGAAATATCATGATGGTGATTAGAGCATTCTTTAAGTCCACAAATTGTAGTTTTAGTCAAAACATTACATAAATGAGAGGAAAATCTGTATCTAGTTTGTCTATTCCAGTAAGAACAAAACACTGTTCCTTCCATGGTGGCAGTGGTCCAATGTAATCAACCTGCTACCATGTTGTTGGCTGTTGTCCTGGGGAATGGTATCTTATTACAGACTCAGTGTTAGTCTCTTCTGGTGAAAAATTGGATACTCAGCAGTTGCTGTAGCCAGGTCATTCATGGTGAGTAGAAGTTCATGTTGCTGAAGCCATACATAACCTCCATCCTTGCCACTATGGCCTCTTTGTCATGAGCCCATTGGACAAAGTCAGAAGGGGTTAGGGCATCCACAGAACACATCATCCTAGCCACCTGATTGTTACATCTTCCTCTGCCATAGACACTTTCATTTTTTTTTTTTTTTAACCCACTCACAGAGATGTATCTACATACCTCTTCCCAGATCTCCTGTCACCAATTTTTCAACTATGTTCCTTCCAAGCCCCGAAATATTCAGCCAAAGAACTGGCCACAACATATGAACTGATATATACTCATACCTCTGCTCAGTTCTCCTTCCAAGGAAAATGAATAACCAGGTGTACTGATTGTAGGATTCATACTGCCTATGAGGATTTCCTTCACTAGTTTCTTTTAGTGTAGTCTCAGAGCCTGCAATGATACAACGTTACTTTCAAGTGGTGGCTGCATATCACTGAGCCATTTGTAAATGGAACGTAGAGGGCTTCCAATGTAGATGTAAGTGCAGGCTGGGAGAAAGTACTGCAGCAGAAGTGGGGATAATAGGCATTTAGAACACTTCCTCACGTAACTGATTTTTCACATCAGGGTCTGTTGTAGTCTACCACTTCCATTTGATGGTGGAGTGCTACTGTGCACATTCAAATATATGACTTTTTGTATTAGAAAGCATGATGGTCAGCTTAGGTTGCATGGAAAGTTGGTGATCCATATTTAAGTATTCAGTCTTAAGGCACTGTAGGATAAGCACTGGCCTGCAAACCACAAAGTCAGCAGTTCAAACCCACCAACTACTCCTTATAATCCCTATACAGGGTCTCAATGAATTGGAACCAACTCTACAGCACTCAACAACAGTAAGGGTTAGTAGCATGACAAGAGTTGTTTCTCAAAAGCAGAATAATTATCTGTAGAGGGTAGTAGGGCTTTGCTCGAAAATCCTAAGGGTCTTTGCTGTGATTCATCAATAGGGATTGGTCAAAGAATCCAAAGAGTATCTTTATCTACTACTGACATTTCAATCACCTTTGAATCTGCCAGATCCTGTAGCCCTGCAAAGAAAGAACCATTTGCATGGCAGTCAGGACCTATTGCAAAACCTTATCTTGTTCTGGACCCAATTCAAAACCCTTAGCTTTCTGAGCCATTGAGATAGAGTAGCATGCTCAAATGAGTAGTATGTTGTTATTAAGTGCCATCAAACTCATAGTGACCCTATGTACAGTTTACAAGGAGTGGCTGGTGGGTTTGAACCACCAACCGTGTGATTAGCTTTCAAGTGCTTATCCTACAGTTCCCTCTAAAATCCAGAGACGCTCACTAGGTGTTGTATCTCTTTTTTAGTTGTAGGAGGGACCAGAGTCAACAAATTGTTCTTCACTTTAGAAAGGTTATCTCAACATGTCCCAACCCACTAGTTGCCTAGAACTTTCACTGAAGTGTAAGACCTATGAATTTGTGTTGGGTTTATTTACCACTTTTTGACATAATTTTCTTATCAGTAAGTCTATAGTAGTTGCTGTTTCTTGTTCTCTAGATTCAGTCAGCATAATGTCATCAGTGTAAAACAGCAGTGTGATGTACTGTAGAAGAGAAAAACAGTAAAGGTATCTGCAAATTTAATTATGACATAGTGCTGGAGACTTGATACACTCTTGTGGTAGGATAGTAAAAGTATATTCCTGGCTTTGCCAGCTGAAGGCAAATAGTTTCTTGTGGTCTTTACTGACAGGAATATAGAAAAAAAGAAAAAAAAGAAAAGGTATTGGTGGGTCATTAGTTGTATATCATGTATAAGAAAATGTGTTGATTTGTTTTATCAACTAAACCACATCAGCAGTAGCTGCAATTGAAGTCACTACCTGGTAAAGTTTATGATAATCCACTGTCACTGTAAAAGATCCATTTCTTTACTTTATAGACAAAATAGGCGAGTTAAATGGGGGCATGGTAGGCATCACCACCCATGTATGCTTTTAAGTCCTTAGTGATGGTGCTAATCTGCAATCTCTCCAGGAATGTGGGATTGCTTTTGGTTTACCATTTTTCTAAGTAAAGATTGCTCTAGTGCCTTCCACTTGGTCTTGCTACAATAATAGCCTTCACTCCATATACGAGTGTGGGAATTCTGCTAGTTGCTGAGTCAATCTAATTATGCAGTGTGGAGCTGGGGAAATCACTATAGGATGTGTTCATGGATCCACTGCTCCCGCTATCAGAAGGAGCTGTGCTAAAACACCATTTAGCACGTGATGTTAACAATTTATCTTGCCTCTAATTGTCTTCATTAATCAGATAAAGTTTATCAGTTCTGTTGTTTTTTCCCAAAGAATTAACTTTGGTTTTATTGGGTTTTCTCTATTGCACATCTGTTTAATATTGTATTAGTAGCTTTAAGTGTTGTTTTGTCTTTTCTACTTACTTTGGATTTCGAACATCGGTTTTGCACTCATTGTTTCATTGCCATGTTTACAGTCTCCTCCATGCATCATCATTCAACTGTATTTTTGCTTCTATTCCTTTTTTTTTTTTTTTTTTTAGGAGGGTTGTACACAAAAACACTCTGGAATATATAATCATTTAAACAACCAAAGGGCTTATTCTGTAAGCCTGCCTTCTGGTTGCCAGGACCTGGCTGCCAGCACACAGCCTTTCTCTTTCCATGAGTCTAGAGTGGTTCTGTTTCTCCATGGCCTTATCTCTGCCTCCATCTCTGATGTCGTACTTCTCTGGATAGGGTCCCACAGTCTGCTCATGCTCTTCACCCTTGATGGTCTTAGGGTCCTCTGTTCATGGACTGTAAGATTAACTATTCCCCCCTTTTTGTTACAAAACTTTTACCTTTACACTTGTGACAGTCATAATTAGTCATGATAGTAATTACTCACTATTGAATCATAAGAATCTTCTTTGACCAGACCCATCTAGACAAGAAGAAATCTATATTGAGTGAGGATTCTACCTGTCCCTGTACATTCTGAAACTAAATTCCCTCTTAAAACTTGTAAGCCAATGAATTCATGCCTTTAGTGCCCCCTACCCACGACATATTTTAGCTTGTTGTTGGTAGCTGCCATCAAGTTGGGACTGGCTCATAGCGACCTTATGCACAACAGAACAAAACACTGCCTGGTCCTGGACCAACCTCAAAATTGTTGCCACGCTTGACCCCATTGATGGTGACATTTTGACAATCCATCTCGTTGGTGGTCTTCCTCTTTTTTCTCTGACCCTCCACCTTACCAAACATGGTATCCTTTTCCAGTGACTAGTCCCTCCTGACAATATGTCCGAAGTATGAGAGACAAAGTTTGGCCATCCTGGCCTCCCAGGAGCACTCCAGCTGCATTTCTTCCAACACAGATCTGTTTGTTCTTTTGGCGACCCATGACACTTTCAATATTCTCTCTCCAACACCATAATTCAGAAGCATCAATTCTTCTATGGTCTTCCTTACTTACTGTCCAGCTTTTGCATGCATATGAGGTTATTGAAAGTACCATGGCTTGGGTCAGGTGCACCTTAGTCCTCACGCTGGCATCATTGCTCTTCAACACTTTAAAAAAGGTCTTGTATAGCAGATTTGCCTAGTGCATTGCGTTGTTTGATTTCTTGACTGCTGTTTCTATGAGTGTTGATAATTGATCCAAGAAGAATGAAGTCTTTGATAACATCAATCTTTTCTCCATTGATAAGAATGTTGTTTATTGGTCCAATAGTGAGGATTTTTGTTTTCTTTATATTGAGATGCAATCCATACCGAAGGCTGTGGTCTTTGATCTTCATCAGTAAGTATTTTAAGTCTTTTTCACTTCCAGCAAACAAGGTTGTATCATCTGCATATTTTAGATTGCCAATGTCTAAGTTGTCCATATCTATCAACCCTGTATACAGAGGGGATAAGATTGATACTTGGCGTGAAGACTCCTTCCCTCTCATTTGATATTTTGAGCTACTACATCCATAAGTATACGTCAAGTTCACCATATTGTAACAATTTACACCTGTTTCCTGTATAATTTTTTTTTCATCTTCCCCTAGTCGAATTCTGATCATCAAGCCATCGAAGCTAGGTCCAATAGGTACTGTCTTCAAGTTTGGGCATTCTTGTGTATCACTCCTCACTTCATATTAGCTGGATGTTTCACTCTCAGCTCTAGCCTTCCATGGCTATGTCCTTGCCTATGGGCTCAGGAGTCCCAGGTCTCAACACCTTCGGACCAATCAGAGCTTCCTTTTCTTTCTTTCATCTCCAGGTTAACGGGAATCTATGGAAAGTAGTCAAACTCAGCCCATATCTTCATTACTGCCTTTTATCCCTTTTATACTCACCAGAAGACCAACATGGTCTCCAGTAAGCTTACATGCCTGCTCATGTGTTCCCTTTGATTTTCAATCTTGAAAGTCAGTTTGTCCTACTTGGACTTGATTGCTTATCTTGATAACTACTATTTGGCTCTTAACTGAAAAAAATTAACATGCACATACTTTAACTCATCCTTATTTTTTCAAACTGATTTATGGTGAATTATGTAATAGTTTACATGGGGGAGAACATTAGCTTTACATTCATCTTATCATATATCATTATATTGCCATGGTTACAATCCCCTCCATGCATCATCAACCAAACAAAGGGTACACACTCCAAGCCTGCCCCTTGGTCGTCAGCACACAGCCCCACTCCCTCTCTGGGTCTAGAGTTTCCAGCCGCAGCATCTCTCCATGTCATCGTCTCTGCCTCTGTCTCTAGCATCACTGTTTCTCTGGGTAAGGTCCCGCACTCCACTCTTCCTTCTTGATCCCAGGGGCCTCCGTTCTTGGCCTGCAAAGTCAACCACTTCCTTCATTTTGCTATAAAATGTCTACCTTTACATTTGCAACCCTCACAGTCAATCCTAATAGCACTTATTCACTATTGTACCATGTGAATAGTATCCCCATATCCTTTCATCAGTCCTGCCCAGACAAATTGGATACTACTCAGTGGAGATGCTACTTTCCTCCACACCCTCTAGATCTAGGCTCCCTCTTGAAAGCTTGTAAGCCAGTCACTTCTTGCCTTTGTATCTCCCTTCCCCCAATTTTGGGTGGCCAATGTCCAAGGTGCCCATCCATGTGTACCCTGTGTATTGAGGAGGTGGGAATGATCCTTGGTGTAAAGATATGTTCCCTCTTTTGAGCCATTGCATCCATAGGTGTAGGTCAAGTTCATGAAATTTTATCAGATTGCTCTTTTTTTCCTGTACTTTTTTTTTTTTTTTTAGTTGCGCTCTGATCATCTAGCCATTGAAGCCAGGTCAAGTGGGTATTATCTGTAAGTGTGGGTGTTCTTGTGCATATGCCCTCTCACTTCTTATCAGCTGGATGCTTAATTCTCACTCTTGTCCTCTGTGGCTATGTCACTGACTCTGGTCCCAGGAGTCCCCAGGTCTTGCTAAACTGCTGGCCAACCATGCCTCCACCCGACGTCACAGGAGTGTATTAAAAATACATGGTTGGACTTAGCTCGCAACTTCATTGCTGTTTTTCCCTCACTCCCCTTATCAGTGACCAATGTGGTGACCAGTTGAGCACGTGTCTGCTTGTGTATTCCTCCTGAGTCTTAGTCTTAGAAGGGGGTTCTCGTTGAGGGTACCCAATCACTTGACTTGATGTCTCCTGGATGAGAAACATGCTTGCTCTTGTAGTAGTCATCTGGACTGCCATTAATGTTTTGTATTTTGCCTGTCAGTCTTTCAAGAAGTATCTTCTATTCTCCTGGCCACTCCAGTCTGGTCTGCTTGTCCTTTCCAGTGGAATTTCCCACCTTAGAATATTCTGGATGGAGTTCAGGATTCCACCTATAGTCTTATGTAATGCAGAGGCTCCACAGGAAGCCTCCTTCACTGGGCATGTTGTAACCCCATTTTAGGTATTCCAATCAGTTATAGGCAGAAGGCGGACTTATAAGCTTTCTATGGTGATATTTCTGGCTATTCCTTTCTCTCCCCTTCAAGTCTCTATTTTACAATGGTACGCAAGGGAAACCAAGATTCAAAAGAGAGCCAACGAGAACAAACAAGATGGCAGATCAGGTGGAAGTGCAGTAAAGAGTTCCTCCAGCAACAGCACAGAATACCCAACCAGGCAGGCTCAGGGGATGGTCCCAGAATTCTGAACCACATATAAAGGAATATTTAGAAGGTTGGAAGGCTTACAGCTGGGGGAATTTGTGGCAGAAGCAAGAAATCCATTGCTTTCTAGTCCAGGACACTCAGCTGCTCCAGGTGCTGCCATCTTGGGTGAGACCAAGTGGGGGAAGGATCGGAGCGGTCACAGACACCTGGCAGAATCGCAAAGATAAAGGTGTGTACATTTTTTTCTCTTGGTAGCTCTTCATTGGTCCCTTGCTGTCTGCGCAACTCCATTCTGGTGACTATAGGGGTGCCTGAGCTAGTGGGCACCCTAGCCCCACCCTACAAAGGTTCTACTATGCATGCACACAGATCTTCTTGAAATTTAAAGAGACATTTTCCAATTAAAACCAAAAGGACACAGCCAGCCCTGAACTGTTTGCAACTAGAAAAAAAGGCCTGAACAGGAATTGTGGAGTGGGACAAGCAGACAAAAAAGGAAATAAGCTGAAAATTAAATACTAAGTTACGTCAAAATGACCAACAGTGGCATCTTGAAATTTCTCAAGAAGAAGAGTGAAAATGGAAGCCCATTTACTTATCACATTCTACCTGGAGGCAATCAGAAAGCATAAAAAATACCAAAATACATACCCATCTAAGTATCAAGGCCACAAATAACCCCTGAAGATGCACAAAAAACAGAAGCAGGTGACCATGTCTGCACATGTCCAGAAAAAAGATAAAGTGACTGAGGCAAATAAGCTGGAAATAGACCTACACTGCATACTGGAAGATGGGCAGGCTTTGGAAATGCCTGAGAAAGGATTCAGAAACATGATTATAAACTGTATCAAAACACTAAACAATGGAGTTGAGAAAAGTAAGAAGTCAGGAAAGTGCTACAGGAACAATCAAATAAGATAAATACAGCAT
>NW_006408685.1:7055295-7066287 GCF_000296735.1 Chrysochloris asiatica
GGTAATGGGGAGCCATATATAAAACTCTGGAAGAAAAAAACTGCCACCCAAGAATCCTCTACCCAGCAAAGCTGTCAATCAAATACGATGGTATAATCAAAACATTCCAGGATAAGCAGAAGCTAAGGGATTTTGCCAAAGCCAACCCTGCTCTGATAAACATCCTAAAGGAAGTTCTGTGGACTGAGAACCAACAAGAACACATAACAACTACAGAATGATGTGCTTGGCAGCATCAACCTGAACTCAGTCGACAAATGGAAGAGTCAAAAACAGAATAAAATTATAAGAACAGAGGATCTGGGTGGTCAGTCTATGATCAAAACAATTACAATGTATAAAAAGGTAAACACAGAGGAACAGAGATCCAGGTGGTGGGAAGGTCAGGTAGATTACTGGATAAAATAGACTGTCTTAAATGGAGGGAAAAACTTATGGATATATCAGGTAACCACAATGGGGTTGGGGTGGGGTGTTTACTTTGGGTTTGGGGGAGGGCAATACAGGAAATGGGAAGGAAGCAGAAAAACAAGATAGATAGGGGAACACTGAGACAGGTTTGCATGGCCTAATGGGACAGAGGTAAATAGTGATGCATACTCAACCTCGGAACAAAAGGACTCTGGGATAGAGGGATCTAGGTATAGCTTATATAGGGTAAATAATGCTAAAATCCTTGACTGCCTTATGAATATTAATTTCCCTTGCCTACTATTGTAAAATAAACACTTGAGTGGGGTAGAAAGGAATGTTGGAAAACATGATTAGAGAAAACTTGTAAGCCAACCTTTAGCCTATAACTGATTGAAATACCTAAAAGGGGTTCTACAACTTGCCCAGTGAAATAGGCCTCATGTAAAGCCTATACAAAGTATAGAATCCTGAGTCCCATCCACAGCCTTGTGAGGTGAGACATTCCCACTAGAAAGGACAAGCAGACTGGAGCAGCTACAGTGACAGAAGATACGTCTTCATGATGAACCTGACCTATACTCAGAGCAGTAGTTACTCTAAATACCAACAGATAGGGAAAGAGTCTTCAAATCAAGTATCAATGCTATCTGCTCTGTACACAGGGTAGATAGAAATGGGCAACTTAGACACTGGCTACCTAAAATGAGGGGGCAATAAAGGTACAAAGAGACTGGCTTACAAGGTTTCAAGAGGGAGTTTAGTTTCAAAGTATTGGGGGAAAGAAAGAGTCCCACTGAATAGTTGTCATCTTGTCTAGATGGGTCTGGTGAAAAGAGACGGGGATAAGATACTTAAGATTCAATAGTGAATAACTTATCATGACTAATTGCGACGGTCACAATTGTAAAGGTAGAAGTTTTGTAACAAAAAAAGGGGAGTGGTTAATCTTACAGTCCAGAAACAGAGGACCCTAGGACCATCAAGAGAGGAATGCACAAGCAGAATGTGGGACTTATCCAGAGAAGCAACAGTTCCAGAGATTGAGACAAAGATGGGGGCATGGAGAGGGGTGTGGCTGAGGACTCTATATTCATGGACTAAGAAGAGAAGGACTAAGAGCTGGTGGCCAAGAGTCAGACTTGCAGAATATGCCCTTTGCAGATGTAAATTATTGTATATGCCTCAGTGGGTTTTTTTGTTTGTTTTTTAGAAAGCTAAAGTGGATAGAGAGAAATACTGTTAACTGATGGTGCATGGAGGGGATTATAATCAATGTAATGAAAAAAGGTATATGATTTGTTGAATGTAAAATTGATGATATGACCTGTAAACTTTCACTCAATCCACAATAAAAATCTTTAATAAAAAAAAGAGAGCCAAGCATCTCAACCCTTTTGCCCACTACAACAATGTCTCAATACCTGTATCCCAGAGCACTGTTATTCCAATGTTGTGCATACATCTTTATTTACCTCTGTCCCACTTGGGCCATGCAAAAAGTTGTAATTGTTTTCCCATCTGCCTTGTTCTTCCATCCCCCTCCCCTTTCTTGTGTATTGCCCACCTCCCTAACACCTAAACTATCCTGTGTCTATTCCCTACCCTGTGCTCCACCTTCCCCTTCTCACCCCATCCCCCACATCTCAGTAACCAGCAAAGAACCCCTCCCTCCCCCCCCCGCCCCCGCTTTAGTATGGGTTCTTTTTCTTAGTCTTTTACAGTAATGGTCCTATGCAGTATTTCTCTTTTGTGACTGACTAATTTCACTCAACGTAATATCCTCAAGTTTCATCCATGTTATGTGATAGCTTACAGTTTCCTTGTTGTTCTTCAAGGTAGCATAATCCATTGTGTGTATGTACCACAGTTTGTTTATCCATTCTTCCATTGATGGGCACTTAGGCTGTATCCATCTTTTTGGTATTGTATATAGTGTTGCTATGAACACTGGTGTGCATACTTGTCTTATAGCTCGTATTTGTTGTGGCTAAATATCAAATAGAGGAATTGCTGGATCATAAGTTATTTCTATTTCCAAGCTACTGAGGAAGCACCATATTGCTTTCCAGAGAGGTTAGACCATTTTGCAATCCCACATGCAATGCAGGAGTGTCCTAGTCTCTCCACACCATCACCAGCATTTATTGTCCTCTACTTGTTTGATCTTTGCTGTTACTACTGTTGTGACATGATATCTCATCGTTGTTTTGATTTGCATCTCTCTAAAGGGGCTCTGGTGTGGCGCTGTGGGCTAGTGCATCAGACTGCAAGTTGTTTGAACTGTAAGGTCAGTGGCTCAAGCTCACCAGCTACTCCTTGGAAACCCTATAGAGGGTCGCTATGGGTCAGAATCGACTCTATAGCAATCAACAACAACATTGGAGCTCTGGTAGTGTAGTGGTTACGAATCAGGCTGCAAATTGCAAGGTCAGCAGTTTGAAACTACCAGCTATTCCACGGGAGAAAGATGAGACTTTATGCTCCCGAAAAGATTTACAGCCTTGGATACCTGTACAAGTTCTCTGAGTTGGAACCGACTCCATGGCACACAACAACAACAACAACAACAACAATTGTTAATGATTGTGAACATTTCTTCATATGTTTGTTGGCTGTCTGGATCTCTTCCTTGGTAAAGTGTCTGTTCATGTCCCTTTTTTTAATTGGGTTATTTGTCTTTTTCTTGTACAGGTACTGCAGTTTCCTATATATATTTTAAATGTGTCCCTTGTCTGATGTGTCATTGCAAAATATTTTTTTGCGTTCTCTGGGTTCCTTTTTTACTCTTCTGGTGAAGTCTTTTGATGCACATGAATTTTTAATTTTTAGTATGTCCCAGTCATCTACTTTGTCTAATTTTGTTTGTGTAGTTTTCAAAATGTTTGGTAGTCTGTATATACCCTGAATGAGTGTTCTCACATTTGTCCCTATTTTTTATTGATGGTCTTCATAATTCTGGGATTCACATTTAGATCTCTAATCCATGCTCAATTGGTTTTTGTATAAAGCTTGAGGGAAAGGTCTTGTTTTAGTCTTTTGCATATCGCTTTCCAGTTCTGCCAGCACCATCTGTTGAGGAGACTATCATCTTCCCATGCAATATATTTAGGTACTTTTTTGAAAATTAGTTGGCTGCATGTGGATGGGTTAATTTCTGGATTCTCGATTCTGTTGCACTGATCAATGTATTTTTCATTATACCAGTTCCAAGCTGTTTTGACGACTGTAGGCTTGTAGTAAATTTTGAAGTCGGGGAGTGAGAGGTTTCCAACATCATTCTTCTTCTTAAGCATTCTTTGCTTATCCTGGGTCTCTTTCCTTTCCATATGAAGTTTTCACTTTTTTTCACAGAATACAACCCCCCTGAATATAATGTAATTTTATTCTCACAATAACCTTGTTAGGTATATATTGTAGACACTGTTATCTCTATCATACAGATTTAGAAACTGAGATTCAGAGAGTTAAATGGCTTGCCTAAATGGCACTTCAGGATCTGATTCCAAATGTAGTGCTTCGCTTCATCTAATTCTGATCCCTGAGGTCAGAAGTGGATTTAGAATCGTGTGTAACATTTCATTCTTAATGAAATTAGTTTCATCTATCTAGAAATCTTAATTTCTCTGTTATAACTTATACTTATGCAAAAAATTAAGACTTTATTATGCATATTTACCTAGGTTTATCCTCCCAATGATTTTAACAGAAGCAGATTTTTAAAATATTCATTATTGAAAGAAATGTTGAATGGTAAATTATCATTTCATTCTAGGTTCTGTTTACTGAGGAAGACGTGAAATTCTACCTTGCAGAACTGGCCCTAGCTTTGGATTATCTGCACCAATTAGGAATTGTATATAGAGACCTGAAGCCAGAAAAGTAAAGCTATATTCTCCTTATTTATCCCTGTTGTCTGTACTTCTACAACTTCTTTTGGCATTCTCTGTTAAGTTGTTTATTTTTCAGAGACTATATAATATATAAAAACTATATAATTATGTGAAACTTATGCATACAAAGTAATCTTCATAATATGTCCATTGGTTATAAATTAATTGAAAAAATTCCTGATAATGTCAAATAAATATTGAGGTTTGTGATTTTTTTTAATGTAAATGTTTCATATAAACTGTTATATTCCATTTTGTTGAATGTGAATTTTGATTTACAGCATTTTGCTTGATGAATTAGGACATATCAAGTTAACAGGTATGTACTTTTTTTTTTTTTTAATCATACCTTAACCCCTTACTTTTATATTTTTCCTCATTTTAATATATTTACCAATGCTTGTTTTCTTTCATCCTCTTTCTTGGTTTTGATTTGCATTTTATTAATTTGTTAGTAAACTGAAGTTCACTTAAAGTTAGGTAAGGAAAATCTCAATATGTTCTAATGGTCACTTTAAAAAGTATCATCACTATTCTAATTCAGGAATGACATTTGGTTTTCTAGATGAAATAAATCTTCTTAAATTCTTTCTAGATTGAGTTCTTAGAAGTACTATAATATTCAAAATATAATGAATAGTCAACTTTGAACCATGTGTTTCACATTCAGAACCTTAGTTTGCTTTTTATTTTTAAATACATTTTTTATTTATAGAGGATTTGCTATGTATTGTTGGTGTTGTTAAGTGCTGTTAATTCAGTTATATATAGGGTTTCTGAGGCTCTAGATCTTGGCAGAAGCAGAAAAACCTCATCTTTCTCCCATGAAGCAGCTGATGGGCTTGGACTGCCAATCTTGTTGTTCACAGTCCAGTGCCTATTCTACAGCACCACTGTACTCCTTTACTAGGTATGTTTTTGTTGTTGTTATGTGCTGTCGATTCAGTTCCAACCCATAGGAACCGTGTATAGGGTTTCTGAGGAGCAGCTTGTGGGTTTAAACCACTGACCTTGCAGTTCAGTGCATTACAGCATTCTTAGGCATAAATTATCTTTATACCATTAAAAAGAAAACAACTCTTGATTTTAGGATAATTATAATCTCACAAGTAGTTGAAAAAATAATACAGAGGGGTCCTATGTACATGCTACCAACTGAAGACATTTTACAAAACTGCAGTGTGTATTTTCAAGCAAGGAATTAATTGGTATAATACAAATAACTGGACTATAAACTTGGAATTCACCAATTTTTATATACTCTTTTTTCTAAGTATTTGTGTATAATTATATATCATTTTAGTAGTTAAATAGATTCAAATATCATAACCACAGAACTGTTCTGCAACTACAAATGTAGTCTTTTGTGCTGCCCTTTAATAGATAGTCACATTCTCTCTCCCTTCCTCTAACTCTTTCCAACCATGTATCTGTTACACTTATCTGTGGTAACTGTCATACACTGTGTTTTTATCTTGGAGAAATAAAAACTTATATTCAAACCAAAACCTGTATATGAATGTTCATAACAACTTTATTTATAATGCCCCAAGGCAGGAAATCCACCAAATGTCTTTCCAAAGGTTTATGGTTAAGCAAATCATAGTATATCCATTTGATGAGATATTACTCAACCATGAAAAGGAATGAACTGTTGATACTTGCAACAACTTTGATGAATCTCAAGGGCATAAGAGAAAATACCAACATCAAAACTCTACATATGTTTTAAATAGATAGTAAATTCTACATTTAATTATCAAAACACTAAAAGAGAACTGAAGTGAAGTTGTGGTCTTTACAAAGAATTATAGATGACTACAGTTTAAATTAAAGTTGCTTTATATACTTAAGTATGCTGATTCAATGTAAAAATAATGTATCAAGCTGCTACCTTGAAAGCTGAGACAAATGTGACAAAATCTAAGGAATCTTATGGATTCATAGCCAAATTCTCTTTTTCATATATAAGAGAAATTATGTGGGTTCAAAGGTATTGGTTGGTTGGTTGGTTGGTTATGTGCCATGGAGTCGGTTCCAACTCATAGGGACCCTATACAGGGTTTCCAAGGCTGTAAATCTTTACGCGAGCAGAAAGCCTCATCTTTCTCCTGTGGAACAGGTGGTAGTTTCGAACTTTTGACCTTGCTGTTTGCAGCCCGATTCGTAACCACTACACTAGAAGAAAAAAAGAAAATATAAAAACAGAATTTTAAGACTATGGAATAATATCTATTTTAAGACTATGGAATAATATCTACTTTTTACAAGGGGGCTTCAAAACATTTATGAAAAATTAGAGTTAAAAGATAATGGAACGGAGGTGGGGATTGATGGTGGCTAGGGTGGAGGTGCAGTGAAATTTGCTGTCAGCAAGACCATAGAATTCCAGGCAAAGCTGATCCAGGGCAGAGCTTCAAAATTAAGTACCACAGAGATAGGAATATTTTGAAGGTTTGAAGGCTTATAGATTGTGGAACTTGAAGGTGAAGTTAAAAATCACGTACTTTTGAATCTACTGGGCTGGGCTTGGAGGCCTGGAGCTGACATATTAGTTGAGACCAAATGGCAAGACCAAACAGAGGAGCAGAAACACCAAGGAAAAACGCTGCGGGAACTTTGGAGCAAACGTGGACAATACACTTTGTCAGTTTTGCTTTGCTCTGATTTTCTTCTTTTTTTTTTTTTTATCTGGTCACTGGTGTACCCACTTTTTGCCAACCTCTATTCTGGTGACTAGAGGGGGAGCCTGATCAAGTGGACACCCCCCACCCTCACCACTGTGGGTTCTTATACCATGCATACACACAGATACTCAGCTCAGGAGCAGGCCCTGAAGGGTTTTTGCTTGTTTGTATTTTCTTTTGTTTTTTAATATGGGAAAGAGCAAGACAGGGCTGTGGATAGAGAAAGAGAGATTAAAAACAAAGAAGGCTGAAAATTAAATTAAAGCCTTAAATCCCTCAGGCAGCTTTAAAAACAAGAAGCTGAAGACAGGACATTAAAGTCATACTCATATTAGGCTACAGATTCTTTTTTATTCTCTTTCTCCCCCGTCTCCCTTTTCCGTGATTGTAGACTGCAATATTCAGTCTAGTTTTTGTTGTTACTGTTTTTTGTTTGTTTGTTTTGTGTGTGTAGTTTTTTGGTTTTTTTTCTCTTGTTTTTTTTTTTTCCCCTTGCTAGTACTTTTTGCTGATATATGCACCTACTTCTACCTTTGGAGGACTCTTTCTCTTCATATATTACACAAGAACAGTCAGCAACTGTTGCCATATAGCAAAGCTACAATCACACTCTATAAAACACCAAAACCCAGGCAAGAACAGATACCAACTGCCATATACCAGGGAAACAGAAACAATTGTGAAAGTTACTCTTAGTTAAGCAATAAGAAGAGTGAAAAGGAAAGCCCACATCCTGAACACATCTCCCAGAAAGCAATCAGAAGGCATAAAAAATACCAAAACACATACTCAATTAAGTATTAAGGCTACAGATAAATACTAAACATGTCCAAGAAGCAAAAACAGATGACCATATCAGCACATGTCCAGAAACAAGATAAAATGTCTGAGAAAAATGACCTAAAGGTAGACATGGACTCCATTCTGGAAGGAGGGCAGGCCTTGGAAATGCCTGAGAAGGAATTCAGAAAAATGATTATAAAATGTTTCAAAACACGTTACAATGGAGTTGAGAAAAATAAGGAAGAAGTCAGGAAAGCACTACAGGAAAAATCAAATAAGATAGATACAGATTGGAAACAATTCAAAGCCTACAGAAAGAGGTCCAAACAATTAATAAGAGAATATCACAAATAGACAGTACTATGAAAGGGCAAAGGAGTAGAATAGATGAGATGGAAGGCAGAACCAGTGAACTGGAAGACAAATCTCTCAGTACCACTACGATAGCAAAACAAACACAAAAAAGGATAAAAAAAAGTCTGAAGAAGGTCTAAGATTCGTGTTGGACAACATGAAGAAGAATACTTTAAGAGGGCAGGCCCTGGAAATGCCTGAGAAAGAATTCAGAAAAATTATTATAAAATGTTTCAAAACACTTTACAATGGAGTTGAGAAAAATAAGGAAGAAGTCAGGAAAGTGCTACAAGAACAATCGAATAAGATAGATACAGCATTGGAAACAATGCAAAGCCTACAGAAAGAGGTACAAACAAAAACAAAATGGCATAAATAGAAAACACTCTGAAAGGGCAGAGGAGTAGAACAGATGAAATGGAAGGAAGAATCAGTGAGCTGGAAGACAAGTCAATGCCAGCAAGATAGAAGAACAAACACAAAAAAAGATAAAAAATTCGGAGGAAGGTCTGAGATTCATGTTGGACAACATGAAGAGGAATAACTTAAGAATTATTGGCATTACAGAGCACGAAGAAACACACAAGTCCACAGAGGAAATAGTTGAAGAGCTACTGGAAGGAAATTTCTCCAAGATACTGAGAGGTGAAAAAATTAACATAGAAGCTGACCCCAAAAGAAAATCACCAAGACATATCATAGTCAAGCTCTCCAAACTTAAAGATAAGGAGACGCTTCTGAAAGCAGCCAGAGAAGGCAGAAGGGTCACATACAAAGGAAAGCAAATCAGATTAAGCTCAGATCTCTCAGCAGGAACCATGCAAGCAAGAAGGCAATGGGGAGACATATATAAAACCCTGCAAGAAAAAAACTGCCAACCAATAATCCTTTATCCAGCAAAGCTATCAATCAAATATGAGGGTGCAATAAAAACATTCCAGGATAAACAAGCTATGGGAATTCACCAAAGCCAATCCTGCACTATAAAACATCATAAAGGGAGTTCTGTGGACTGAGAACCAACAAGAAGAGACAACAACCAGAGATTGACATATGTGGCAGCACCTCCTTGAATTAAGTCAACAGAAAGAAGAATCGGTAACAAAACAAAACTATAAAAACAAACTCAGAGACTCTGGAAGGTCAGTCTATGACCAAAACAAGTACAATGTAAAAGAAGGTAAACATATAGGAAAAGAGATCCAGATAGCCAGAAGGTCAGGTCGATTACAGGATAAAATAGTCTGCAATAAATGGTCAGAAAAGCTAATGGACTATAAGACAACCTCAATGAAAATGAACACTTCACAACTTACCAAGAGAGTGAAAACCAAGGAAGAATATGAAAACATTAAAACTATGAGAAAACTAACAAGAAAGAACACAAAAATCCTGAATTCAACAAAGAAAGACAAACAGTACAAAGAAGCAGCAACACCACACACACAAAAAATGTAATGACAGCAATTAATCAATTCCTATCGATAATTACAATGAACGTAAATGGATTAAATGCACCTGTTAAGAGACAGAGGGTGACAAAATGGATAAGAAAACAAGATCCTTCAATATGCTGCCTGCATGAGACACATCTCACACACAGGGACAAAAACAGACTAAAAGTTAAAGGATGGAAAAAAATATATACCAAGCCAATTCTAATAAAAAGCGAACAGGAGTGGCAGTACTAATTTCAGATAAAATAAACTTTAAGGCAAAAACCAGCATAATAGATAAACATGGACATCATATCGTGATTAAAGGAACAATTGAACAAGATGAAATAACCATATTAAATATCTATGCTCCCAATGAAAGAGTGCCAAAATATATAAAACGAACTCTTATAGACTTGAAGAAAGAAATAGATGAATCTACAATAATAGTGGGTAATTTTAATACACCACTATCCAAAATGGATAGAACAACCAGAAAGAAACTTAACAAAGACACAGGAGAAGAAAACAACACACTCAGCCAACTGGAACTCATAGATGTGTACAGAGCATTCAACCCAAGAACTGTACAATACACATTCTTCTCAAGTGCACATGGAACATTCTCCAGAATAGACGATGTTTTAGGCCACAAAACAAATCTACATAAATTTACAAATATCAAAATACTACAAAGCATCTTCTCAGATCACAATGCTATCAAATTAGAAATCAACAATAGGAAGACTAAGTAAATCAAGTCGAATACATGGAAACTGAGTAACACCCTGCTGAAAAGGAATTGGGTAGTAGAAGAAATTAAACGTGAATTCGCAAAGTTTCTAGAAGTAAATGAGAATGAAAACACAACATGCCAAAACCTTTGGGACACGGCGAAAGTGGTGCTGAGAGGACAATTTATTGCAATAAATGCACTCATCCAAAAAGAAGAAAGAACTAAAATGAACACATTAACACAACATCTACAACAACTAGGAACAGACTAGCAGAGGGAACCCACACCCACCAAAAGAAAAGATATAATAAAGATTAGAGCAGAAATAAATGAGATAGAAAACAGAAAAACTATAGAAACAATTAACAGGACAAGAAGCTGATACTTTGAAAGAATTAACAAAATCGACAGACCATTGGCAAACCTAACAAAAGAAAAGAAGGAGAAGACACAAATAACACGCATTAGAAATCACATGGGTGATGTCACAACGGAACCAAAGGAAATCAAAAGGATAATCACAGAATACTATAAAGAGTTGTACTCTAACAAATTTGAAAACTTAAAAGAGATGGATGCATTTTTAGATAAACACGACCTACCTAAACTTACACACAGTGAAGTAGAAAACCTGAACAGACCCATAACAAAAGAAGAAATTGATCAGGTCATCAAAAGACTCCCAATCAAAA
>NW_006408685.1:7068041-7088704 GCF_000296735.1 Chrysochloris asiatica
ACTGCAACACCTCTACAAGAAAAAGACAAATAACCCAATTAAAAAATGAGCACAGGATATGAACAGACACTTCACTAAGGAAGAGATCAGAGCAGCCAACAAACATATGAAGAAATGCTCACAATCACTAGCCATTAGAGAGAAGCAAATCAAAACAACAATGAGATATCATTGAAAGCCTTCCCTCTGTGAACAGGAACCAGACAAGGATGCACTTTGTCACTAATCCTATTCAGTATTGTGGTGGAAGCCTTAGCAAGAGCTATACGGCAAGACAGCGAAATTAAAGGCATCCAAATTGGTAAAGAGGAAGTAAAACTCTCTCTCTTTGCAGACGATATGATCTATCATAGAAAACCCAAAAAACTAAGTACAAAAGCTGCTAGACCTCATTGGAAGATACAGCAAAATGGCAGGATATAAGATCAACATAAAAAATCAGTTGAATTCCTCTACTGTAAAAGACTAAGAAAAATAACCCATACTAAAGGGGGGTGGATTCTTTGCTGGTTGCTTGGATGTGGGGTGGGGTCAGGAGAGGCACGGAAAGGTGCAGCACAGGCCAGGGAATAGGCACAGGATAGTTTGGGTGCTCGGGAGGGGGGCAATATACAAGAAGGGAGAGGGGAATGGACGAACAATGCAGATGGGAGAACAATTAGGCAGATTTGAATGGGCTAACTGGGATAGAGGTAACTAATGATGTATGCACAACCTTGGAACAACAGGGCTCTGGGATACAGAGATTGAGACATGTTGGAATGGGGGAAAGGGGGGCAATAATATTAAGATGCTTGGCTATCTTTTGAATCTTGGTTTTCCTTGCATTATATTATAAAATAGATACTGGAGGGGGAGAGAAAGGAATAGCCAGAAACATCACCATCGAAAGCTTGTAAGTCCGTCTTCTGCCAATAACTGATTGGAATACCTAAAATGGGCCTACAACATGCCCAGTGAAGGAGGCTTTTTGTGGAGCCTCTATGTTACAGAAGACTGTAGGTGGAAGCTTAAACCATATTCAGATCTTCAGAGATGTAAAATATCCACTTGAAAGGACGAGCAGACCAGCCTGAAGCGGCTAGAAGAACAGAAGATACTTCTTGAAAGAAAGACCTACAGGAAAAATACAAAACGATAGAGGCAGACTGACTGTTACTATAAGAATAAGCAACTTGCTTGCCCAGGCGATATTAAGACAAGTGGTCGGGTCCCCTCAGGGCAAACCCCCTTCCAAAACTAAGACTCAATAGGAATACTCTGATTGGTGACCACGCTCGTCACTGGTAAGGGGAAGTGAGGGAAAAACAGCAATGAAGTGGCGAGCTGAGCCGTACAACATTCTATAGACTCCTGTGAACCCGGGTGGAGACCTGGTTGGCCATCAGTTTGGCAAGACCTGGGAACTCTTGGGGTCAGAGTCAGTGACATTGCCACAGAGGACTAGATGGAGAGTGAAGCATCCAGCTGATAAGAAGAGAGGGTATATGCACAAGAACACCCATATGTATAGATAATACCCACTTGACCTGGATTCAGTGACTGGATGATCAAAGCTCAACCAGCAGAAGATAGAAGAGGAAAAAAAAAGTAATCTGATACAATTTGATCAACTTGACCTGCACCTATGGATGCAGTAGCTCAAAAGAGGGAACAAATCCTTAGAGCAAGGATCATTCCCACCCCCTCCACATACAGAGTAGACAGGTAAGGTTGACTTCGACATTGGCTAACCAAAATGGGGGAGGGCTAACTTTCTACAAAGTTAAGAAATGAGTGGCTTATAAGCAGATAGGTGTCTTGTGATACAATAGTGAATAATTGTCATCAGGACTGATAGTGAGGGTTGGAAATGTAAAGGAAGACAGTTTATAGCAAGAAGTGATTAACATTTCAGTCTAGGAGTGGAGGTCCCTGGGACCATCAGTGGAGAAGAGCGGAGAGCGGGACCCTACCCAGAGAAGCAGTGATACCAGAGAAGGAGGCAGAGATGATGACGTGGAGAGATGGAGCAGCTTGAGACTTTAGATCTAGAAAGGGAGAAGGGGCTGTGTGCTGATGACCGGGATGCAGGCTTGTAGTGTATACCCTTTGGTTTGTGGATGAGGCATGGAGGCGATTGTAACCATGGTAATGAAAGGATATACGATTGAATGTAAAACTAATGCTCTCCCATGTAAGCTATCACATAATTCACAATAAAACATTTTTTAAAAAAAAGATAATGGAATTTTGCCATCAACTTTTTGAAACCCCTCATATTTTATAGCAATTGAGCTAATTAGAATTTTATTTCTTCCATATTTTTTCTACATAAATTATAGGAAGGAAGTTAGGAAAAATTAAAATAAACCCTGGACATCAGGAGGACACTTCCTTGGCCCTCAGGGTCCATGTGAACCTAGGAGGTCAGGAGGTCACTTCCTTGGCCCTCAGGGTCCATGGTTCGCAATCTTGAGGAAGGCTCGGAAATTGGATTTTCATCCATCTTGTCACAGGGCCACAGCTTCTCAGTGCTTGCGTATGTCGTCCCCGACAGCTTTTGATTGTGTGGATCATGACAAACTATAGATAACCTTGTGAAGAATGAATAATCCAGAATAGTAATTTGTGCTTACGAGGAATCTATAAATAAACCAAATGGCAGTTGTTTGAACAGAACAAGGGGATATTGAATGGTTTAAAATCAAGAAAATTGTGTGCCAGAATTGTATCATTTCAGCATATTTCTTCAGTCTGTATGTTGAGCAAGTAATATGAGGAGCTAGATTATATGAAGAATGTGGCATCAAGATTGGAAGACAACTCATTAACAATCTGTGATATGCAAATGTGAATATAACTTTGCTTGCTGAAAGCAAAGGAGATTTAAAATACTAACTGATGAAGATCAGAGACTACAGCCTTCAGTGTGGATTGCATCTCATTTTAAAGATAACAAAAATATCTTCACAATGGACAAATAAATAATAACATCATGATAAATGGAGAAAAGATTGAAGTTACAAAAGATTCTATTTTGCTTCAGTCCATTACCAGCACTCATTCAAGCAGTAGTCAAAAAATCAAACAGCATATCGAATTAGGCAAATCTTCTGCAAACAATCCTGTAATGTGTTAAAGAGCAAAGATAATAGTTTGAGGACTAAGGTATGCCTGACCAAAATCATGGTATTTTTCAGTCAACTCATATTCATGTGAAAGTTGGACAGTGAATAAGAAAGACCATAGAAGAATCTATGCATTTGAATTATGGTGTTGAGAAGACTTCCAGTAGAACATACAAATCTGTCTTGTATGAAGCACAGCCACAATGTTCCTTAGAAGCCAAGATGTCGAGATTTCATCTCTCATACTTTGGGTGTTATCACAAGAAACTAGTTCTTGTAGAAGGTCGTCATACTTGATAAAATAGAGGGGCAGCAAAAAAGAGGAAGATTCCCAGAAAAATGGATTGACACAGTGTCAGCAGTAATGTGCTCAAACATAACAATTGTGAGAATAGTGTAGGAACAAGCAATATTTCATTCTGTTGTATACAGGGTAACTGTTAATTTGAACTGATTGAATGGCAACTAACAACAGCAACAAAACTGTTTTGTTTACCCATTCATTTGTTGATGGACATTTGTTGATGGTTGTTTCTATATTTTGGCTATTATGAAACAAAGCTTCAGTGAGCATTCTTGTATAAGTATTTGTTTGAGTCTATTCTTTTACGTCTAAAGATTTTTTTTTTTTAGTCTATTATAATACCTAGGAAAAGGTAGTTCAGTATGACTAGGAATGGGATTACTTGGTGAGATAGGAATGTTTCATGTAGGCAGAGTCTTCCCCAACATGCTTATGTTTAGCTAGAAAAATCTTATAAAAGGAACAATACCTTTGTTTTCACCTGTCCTTCAGTAGTTCTTTACACGAAAGGAATAGACTTAATGTTTAGCAGGCCACTCTGATGCTGTTGAGTCAGTTCTTACTCATAGTGATCCTATGCACAACAGAACAAAACACTGCCTGGTCCTGTGTCATGTTCACAATTGTTGTTACCTTGAGACTATAGCTGTTGCCACTGTGTTGATCCATCGCCTTAAGTGTATTCCTTTGTTCTCCCTGACCTTCCACTCTACTAAGAAACTATAGTGTAGCAATAGAATATTGAAAGATTCTTGGTATGACTTGGTGCTTTTACTCTTATTAACCTTATTTTGAGATTATGGTTGGATAGCAGCAGAAGGAGAGGAAATATCACCAAATATATGTGTAATGCCTAGTCTTTGTTGCTCTTATGACTTTTTCTCTCCAGAAATCACCTCTGAGATTTATGAAAATAATATAATATGGCTTTCACAGTTTAGAAAACCATGTTTACTCATAATATTCCATTAAAATTGTATATTGAATGCAGAATTGATATAAACTATCTATCTGCTGCACAAGACCTTTTTAAAGTGTTGAAGAGCAAAGATGTCAGCTTGAGGACTAAGGTGCGCCTGACCCAAGCCATGGTATTTCCATAACCACATATGCATGTGAAAGCTGTATAGTGAATAAGGAAGAGTGTAGAAGAGTTGATGCTTATGAGTGATGGTGTTGGAGGAGAATATTGAAAGTGTCATAGGCTGCCAAAAGAACCAATAGATTGTTTTGGAAGAAGTGCAGCCATAGTGCTGCTTGGAGGCCAAGATGGCCAAACTTCGTCTCTCATACTTCGGACATATTGTCAGGAGGGACCAGTTGCTGGAGAAGGATATCATGTTTGGTAAGGTGGAAGGGTCAGAGAAAAAGAGGACAACCCCCAACGAGATGGATTGGCCAAGTGGCAGCATTGATGGACTCATGTGTGGCAACAGTAGTGATGTTGGCCCAGGATGGGGCAGTGTTTCCTTCTGCTGTGCATAAGGTTCCTAAGAGTCGGTACTGACTCGATGGCACCTAACAACAACAATCTATGCAAACTGTAATGTATTTTCTGAAGAACATAATTCCTGAATAATTTCTATAGAGAGAAGAGAAAGTATATAATGGTAGAAATTTAAGTCAGATAATATTTGAACTGATTATTTAAGATAAAAAATTGCACACATAAGAAAATGCTGTTAGGATGTTTTTTGGTGCTGTTGAGTCAGTTCCAACTCATAATCCTAGGCATAATAGAGTGAAGTACGGCCTGGTCCTGGATTATCTTCATGGTTTTTATTATGTTTGAGCCTGTTTTGGGGGCTATTGTCTATCTTGAAGGTCTTCCTTTCTTTTGCTGACCTTTCACTTTTCCAAACATGATGTCCTTCTCCAGGGTCTACTCCATCCTAATAGCATGTCTGAAATATGAGAGAGAAAGATTTGCCATTTTGAGTTCTAAGTAACATTCTAGCTGTGCAGATTTGTCCTTCTGGTAGTCCATGGCACAAAGGTTTTTTTGGCCAACACCACTATTCATATGTATTGATTCTTCTATGGTCTTCCTTATCCATTGTAAAACTTTCACATGCATATGAGACTAGTGAAAATACCATAGTTTTGGTCAGGCACACTTTTGTCCTCCCAAGTGACAGACAAGTGGTGGACAAAAGAAGATATCAACTTTTAAGTCATTTTATGGTTATTTGTAAATCATGGAGCTTATTTGTACTTATAGCAAATATTCATAACATTATTGTGTTTTGGAAATGTAAATTGTGTTTCTATAAAAGAATAATTTAATGCCACATAGATGTCAGTGTCTGTACTCCCCCTAAAGAAACCTCCACAGAATACTTTTTTTATATTTCTGATATGTACATTTTATTTTCAAATTATTTATATAAAATATTGTGTTAAAAACTTCTCATTTAATTGTTTAGCTATCTCTTAATATTATAAAATTTAAGTATCAGTATTGCCATAAGGAGTATACAAAGAATTCTGTAGAATGGCATATATTTTTGAAAAGTTATAAGGATAAGAAAATTGTCTCCCTCTTCCACCCTGTACTCAGAATGGCCTCTAAAAGCCCATGTTCATTTCTGCATAACATTGTTAATATTTAGCTGAATTGAATGAATTTAGCTGCAAAACATTGTTAATATTTAGCTGAATTGACATGAAGAGATTACCTTTAATTTAAATTTAATTTTATAAATAGAATGTACAGCTTAAAACTTCTTATAATATAAGGAACATAGAAAAACATTGAAGCCATTTAAAGTGTACTAAAATTAACAACCTAGTTATTATATAAGGATAAGGGATTTCTTTAGTTAAAATATTGAGCAAAATTAGTAAATCAGTTTTTTTGTTTTTGTTTTTGTGTGCTGTGGAGTTGGTTCTGACTCATAGCGACCCTGTACAGGCTTTTCCAAGGCAGTAAATCTTTACGGGAGCAGAAAGCCTCATCTTTCTCCTGCAAAACAGCTGGTTGTTTGGAACTGCTGTCCCTGAGGTTTGCAGCCTGATTTGTAACCACTACGCTACCAGGGCTCCTTTTTTAGGGGCCCTGAAATTAACTGTTAATATTGGTATTTTATTTTAAAGGAACAGGGCTTATAGTTTTCACTTTTTAAATTCAGGTATGTTGTTTTTGTTGTTGTTAAGTGCCGTCAAGTGGTTCCGACCCATAGTGACCCTGTACAGGGTTTCTGAGGCTGTAAAAAAAAATTAAATGTTTTATTGTGAATTATGTGATAGTTTACATGGGAGAACATTAGATTTACATTCTTCCTATCGTATATAGTTTCATTGCCATGGTTACAATCCCCTCCCTCCATCATCAACCAACCAAAGGGTATACCCTGCAAGCCTGCCTCCCCATCATCAGCACACAGCCCTTCTCCCTCTCTGGTTCAAGAGTCCCTGGCTGCTCCATCTCTCCACGTCATCATGTCTGCCTACATCTCTGGCATCACTACTTCTCTGGGTAGGGTCTCACACTCCACTCTTCTCCCTTGATGGTTCTAGGGACCTTCACTTCTGGACTGCAAAGTCAGTCACTCCCGTCCTTTTTCTACAAAATGTTCACCTTTACATTTCCAACACTTGCAGTCAGTCCTGATAACAATTATTCGCCACTGTACCATAGGGACCTATCCCCATCTCCTTTCATTAGCCCTGCCCAGACAGATTGGAGATTCTACCTTCCTCCGTACCCTCTGGATCTAGGCTCCCTCTTGAAAGCTTGTAAGCCAGTCACTTCTTGCCTTTGTAGCCCCCCCTATTTTGGGTAGCCAATGTCCAAATTGCCCATCCCTGTCTACTCAAGTGTCAATTTTTATAATGGTATGCCAGGGAAACCAAGATTCAAAAGACCTGAGGCTGTAAATCTTTATGGAAGCAGAAAGCCTCATTTTTCTCCTGTGGAGCAGCTGGTAGTTCTGAACTGCTGGCCTTAAAATTTACAGCCTGATTTGTAACCACTATGCTGCTTAACATAAAAACTTATTAAGATCCTTGAGCTTATGGAAATACTCTCTATCTTGACTGTATAAATGTTAGTAACCTGGTAATGTCATTGTACTATTTTTTTGTAAGATGCTATCATTGGGGATTTCTGTCTGGATTAAGGCTAAACAGAATCTCTGTACTATTTCTTACAAAAATCTACAGTTGTATAAAAATAAAATAATTTTTAAAAGTTCAATTTTCTTTGTGTATATATCTGTGAGTTTTTAAAATGTTATTAGGTTATTTTAAACTCCACAAAAATTAAGATAAAGAATAGGAGATGGCTTCAAAGTTTCATAGAAAAAAATCATTATCTTTAAATTCTGTGTTTCCATCAACTTTTTGAAACTTCTTTATTGTTTCATCACCTGCAAAAATTTCCCCAGACCATCATTGATCTGCTTTCTGACCCTGTATTTGCTTTTCTGCACTGTAATATTAGTAGAACTATACAGGATATGGAATACTGGTGTTACACTGTAGGTTAAGTACTGGACTACTAACTATAAGGTTAGTGGTTCAGACTCAGCCACACTTTGGAAACCCTATTCAGGGTCACTGTGAGTCAGAACTGACTCGATAGCACATAAAAACATATAGGACATGAACCCTGGTGTGCTGCATGATAAGCACTGGGCTGCTAACTGTAAGGTCAGCAGTTCAAACACACCAACTGCTCTCTGAAAACACTACACAGGTGACTATGAGTTGCAACCAAATTGACGACACACAACAATAGCAACTTTATATAAGATATAGCTCTTTGAGTACAGCATTGTTTTATAGCATAATGCATTTGATATTCATCCATGATAATTGTGTATAATAATTTGTTTTGTTTTTTTTATTGCTAAGTAGAATTTCATTTTATGAGGATATTACAATTTGTTTACCCATTCCCAAATTAAGGGGTATTTTGGTGGTTTCACGTTGGTAGCGTAGTGGTTATGAATCAGGCTGCTAATCTCACGGTCAGCAGTTCAAAACTACCAGCTGTTCCATGGGAGAAAGATGAGGCTTTCTGCTCCTGTAAAGATTTACAGCCACAGAAGTCCTGTACAGGGTTGCTATGAGTTGGAACCTCCATGGCACATAACAACAACAACAATGTTTTGTTTTGATCAATGGTTATTAAAGCTGATATATATATTTGCACACATGTTTTATGTGAATATACTTTATCTCACTTGAGTAAATACTTAAAGGTGTGGGATTATTTGATGATATGATTATTGTTCTTCATCCATTCTGGCTCATAGCAGCCCTGTATGAGGATTCCAAGAAGCTACTGGTGAATTTGAACCACCAACCTTGCAGTTCAAACCACCTTTCATGTCCACTTCTTAACCTACAGTGCCACACCAGGACTCCATGGTCATGATTAGTATATGTTTAAATTAATGAAAACCCCCAAACTATTTGCTATATTTTACAAAGTACTGTTTTGCATAGCCACTGGTAATATATGAGACCTCCTCTTTGTCTGCACTTGTCAATATTGGTTTGAAACTCTCAGACCAGATATTGCATGGGAGAAACATGAGACTTTCTGCTCCCCTAAAGATATACAGTCTCAGAAACCCTATACAGGGTCGCCATGAGTCAGAACTGACTCATATAACTACCATCACCACTATTCTAATAATACATAAATCGCAGCATGATAGAGAAAAGATTGAAGTTGTCCAAGACTTCATTTTACTTGGATCCATAATCAATGTTAATGGAAGCAACAGTCTAGAAATCATATAACATTTTACATAGGGCAAATCACACACAAAAGAATTCATTGAAGTGTTCAAGAGCAAAGACGTCAGTTTGAAGACTAAGGTGTGCCTGACCCAAGCCATAGTGTTGTCAGTTGACAATCCATGTGAAAATTGAACATTGAATAAGGAAGACCACAGAGGAATTGATGCTTTTGAATTATAGTGTTGTTGAAATATATTGAAAGACACATTGTCCTTCCAGAAGAACAAACCAATGTGTCTTGGAAGAAGTACAGTAAGAATGCTTCTTAGAAGAGAAATAGGTGAGTCTTTGTGTCTTATACTTTATACATGTTGTCAGGAAGGACCAGACTGGGAGACGGACATCATGTTTGGTAAAGTGGAGGGTCAGTGGTAAAGAAGAAGACCCTCAATGAGATGAATTGAAACAGTGGAAGCAACATTGGGCTCAAAGATAACTACAGTTGTGAGAATGACACAGGAGTTGTCAGTTTTTCATCCCGTTATGCACAGGGTTGCTGTGAGTCCAAATGCACTGAAGGTCACCTAACAATAGCAATAGGGGTGTAGTTGTATATTATTGTAGTTTTAATTTGCATTTTAGCTAATGATATTAAACATCTTTTCATGTACCAATTTTTCATCCATAAATCTTCTTTGGAAATACCTATTCATATCTATTCACCATTTTCAAAAACAGTTTTCTTTGTTTTGATTTTTTTAGATTTCTTTATAGACTCCAAGTAAAGTTTCTTTCCACATAATGTAATTTGTAAATCTTTCTTCCAGTCTGTTATTTTCTTACCAATATATTTTAGGAAAGTTTGTTTTCAAGTCCAGTTTATTAAAATATTCTGTTTATATATTATACTTTTGGCAATATATCTAGTAAATCTTTATCAAATGAAGATCACAAAGATTATAGCCTATATTTTTATAAGTTTTATATTTTTAGCTTTTACATTTAGATATATAATCCATTTTTAGTTAATATTTGTATATCAATTGAGGATTAAAAAATATATATATATATAAACTTTTGCTGAAATAGTTGCTGTTTCTCCACGGAATTTTTTCTGTAACTTGTCAGAAACCAATTGACAATATATAGTCTGCTTTGCTAAATGCAGTTTATATGATTTAAAATAATCACACTATGCTCGTAAATGTTTGCAGTGTGTGCATTTATACATTCTGCATCTTCCTTCTTGACTTGATTCAGTATTTCTTGCAGACAAAATTGTTTATAACCAAATGGGAATTTTGTATTATATACCCCTTGTCTGCCAACATATCAATCATATTGGAAGAAATTTGCATTTAAAAAAATTAATGTTATAACAGAGTTTGTATGTGTAAGTCAATTCCTGGGCATTATTCTTTTCCATTGATATTATACTTTTTCATTAACATTAATATTATGTAAATTAATATTATTTAGAATGTTTAAACTTTCTCCAATACCATGGTGTCTTTATTACCATAACTTTCAAAATAAGCCCTGAAATTTGATAGCGTGTGCCATTAATTTCTTTCATTTTTTCCAATATTGTTTTCAGCGTTCTATTTCTTTTATCATCGGACAATCTGTTTGATATCTCAAGCGAGTAAAGTTTTCTAAAGGTAATACAGAAATGGCTACAATCATATATTGACAGAGAACTTCCAGAGGTTCAAGCTGGATTCCGAAGAGGACATGGAACGAAAACTATCATTGCTGATGTCCGATGGATCTTGGCTGAAAGCAGAGAATATCAGAAAGATGTTTACTTATGCTTTATTGACTACGCAAAGGCTTTCGATTGTGTGGATCATGACAAGCAATGGACAACATTGCGAAGTATGAGTATTCCAGAACACTTAATTGTACTTCTGAGAAATCTGTACCTGGACCAAGAAGCAGTTATTCAAACAGAGCATGGGAACACTGAATGATTTAAAATTAAGAAAGGTGTGCGACAAGGTTGTATTCTTTCACCATACTTATTCAACCTGTATGCTGAGCAAATATCTGAGAAGCTGGGTTATATGAAGAAAAACATGGCATCAGGATTGGAGGAAGATTCATTAACAACCTGCAATATGCAGATGATACAACCTTGCTTGTTGAAAGTGAAGAGGACTTAAAACATTTACTGATGAAGATCAAAGAGCACAGCCTTAGGTATGGATTACATCTCAATGTCAAGAAAACAAAAATCTTCACCACTGGACCAATAAACAGCATTCTTATCAACGGAGAGAAGATTGAAGTTGTCAAGGACTTCATTCTTCTCGGATCAACTATCAACACTCACAGAAGCAGTAGTCAAGAGTCAGACGACGTATTGCATTAGGCAAATCTGCTCCACAGGAACTTTTTAAAGTGTTGAAGAGCAAAGATGTCAGCTTTAGGATTAAGGTGCACCTGACCCAAGCCATGCTATTTTCAATAACCTCATATGGATGCGAAAACTGGACAGTGAATAAGGAAGATTGTAGAAGAATTGATGCCTTTGAATTGTGGTCTTGGAGGAGAATACTAAAAATGCCATGGGCCACCAAAAGAACCAATAGATCTGTTTTGGAAGAAGTGCAGCCAGAGTGCTCCTTTAAGGCCAAGATGGCTAAACTTCGTCTCATACTTTGGACATATTGTCAGGAGGGAACAGTCTCTGGAGAAGGATATCATGCTTGATAAGATGGAGGTTCAGAGAAAGAGAGGAATCCCCCAACGAGATGCATTGGCAGCATTGATGGACTCAAGTGTGGCAGCGGTAGTGAGGTTGGCCCAGGATTGGACATTGTTTCATTCTGCTGTGCATGGGGTCATTAGGAGTTGGTTATGACTCGATGGCACCTGACAACAACACAACAACAACAATATTTCCAATATTGTTTCATATTATTTTTGAAATTAGCTTGTTGATTTGTACAAAAGAAATCTTACTGAAAATTTTTTGGAGTACCATCCAATAGATTAGTTTTGACAGAATTGGCATGCGACCAATACTGAATCTTCCCATCCATGAGCATGGTATACCTTTCCATTTATTTATATCTACTTTCTTTCTTCCATGAACATCTGTCCTTTTTAGCATACAAGTCTTGCATTCCGTTTATTATACCTCTGTATTTCTTTTTGGGGTGATGGCATTATAAATGACTTTTAAATTTCTAATTATTCATTGCTAACACATATAAGTTTCTTTTAAAAAATATATTTAAAGCTTTTTGAATGCCTTAAACAAAAATGGGAGGTCAGTAGAACCATACATAACAGAATTTGTTTTTAATACTCTTTAAAGTGTAAGTTGATGTTTATGACATCTTCATCTGTTTTCAAACTTAAGTAAACATGACTGTGTTGAGGTATTATGTTCTATTACAGATCTGAGAGCACGTATTTTACTTAACTGAATAATATTTAAATATTCTTAAGGAAGACTATAAGATATAGGTTGCTTTTCATTATTGATCTTGCAGGAAATTGCTTAAAGAGTAATTATAGCCCAGCTATGAATAGTTTTAAATTCAGCATTTTGTTTCCTTTACTGTTTATTTTCTGAAGTTTATCTTATATATTTTTTTATAATGTGGTTATTATAGATTTTGGACTCAGCAAGGAGTCAGTAGATCAAGAAAAGAAGGCTTACTCATTTTGTGGTACAGTAGAGTACATGGCTCCTGAAGTAGTGAATAGGAGAGGCCATTCCCAGAGTGCTGATTGGTGGTCTTTTGGTGTACTTATGGTAAGTAGTGTTATTTTTTCTTAATAATACTTATAGAAAATTAGTATTATTTAAAATTTAACTTAACTTCATGTTAAATACAGTGTATTTTGGTATGTGTTTGTTAGGAAAATAGTTTTGAATATTTGTCATTGCCAGTTAAAAATGTGATTGGCTAGTTGTTATGCAAGAACAATAACATTTTTGCATTCGTATTTCTTGAAACATTCTAAGTAAAAACGTAAATTCTAGATTTGTTATATAGGCTACGTAGATTTGAAACTTTAAAAAGATGTCCAATTATAGATTGTAGAATACTTTAGCAGTAGTATTTTAATTGACTGTCACAGAATATGTAATCTTACTGTATACTTCTTTGTTATTTTTGAAGTTTTATTGTGAATTGAGTGATAGTTTACATGGGGGAACATCAGTTTTACACTCATCTTATTGTATTAGTTTCATTGCAATGATTACAATCCCCTGCATGATTCATCATTCAACAGTATTTATTTCTATTAACTCTTTTTTATTTTTTATTTTGGATGTACACAAAAACACTCACGAATATGCAATCATTCAAACAGCCAAAGAGCACACCTTGCAAGCCAGTTCTCTAGCTGCCAGCACATGTCCCCTTTTGCTCCATGAGTCCTCAGCTGCTCAGTCTCTCCATGTCATCATCTCTGCCTCCACCTCTGGCATCTTCGCTTCTCTGGGTAGGGACCCACATCTGCTCTGGCTCTTATCCCTTGATGGTCCCTGGGTCCTCCGTTCTGGGACTGTAAGATCAGCCAATCACCCCTTTTTACTACAAAACTTCTACCTTTACAGTTGCAACAAATGCAATTAGTCATGATAACAACTACTCAATACTGAATCATGAAAGTCTTGTCCCCATCTGCTTTGAACACACTTGTCTAGACAGGATGAAAACCAATCAGTGGGGATTCTACCTTGCCCCACACACTCTGAATTTAAACTTCCTCTTGAAAACTTGTAATCCAGTCACTTCATACCTTCACAGCACCCCAATTTTAGGAAGCCAATATCTAAGTTAACCAATCCCTACCAACCCTGTGTACAGAGGGGATGGGACTGGTCCTTGATGTAAAGATTCTTTCCCTCTTACTTGGTATTTTAAGCTACTACATCCATAAGTTTAGGTCAAGTTCATCAGATTGTAGCGATTTACACTTGATTTCTTTAAAAACAAAGCAAAACTTTTTCCCCTCTTTTTCCTTCCTCTAGTTGGGTAGTGAACATCCAGCCATTGAAGCTATGTCCAATGGGCACTATCTTCAAGTTTAGGCACACTCGTGCATATCCTCTCGTGTCATATCAACTGGATGCTTCACTCTCAGCTCTATCCCTCCATGGCCATGTCCTTGTCCATGAACTCAGGAGTCCCCAGGTCTCACCTACCTTGGGCCAATCAGCTCCCACCATACTCCAGGTTGATGGGGTCTATGTATCTTAATCAGACTCAGCCCACCTCTTCATTGCTTCTTTCCCCCCAATTCCTCTCACCAGTTGACCAATGTGGTCACCAACAAGCTTACATGCCTTCTTTTGTATTTCATTTGAGTTTTAGTCTTGGGACATGGTTTGTCCAGAAGGGACTTGACTGCATGCCTTGATGGTTCTACAGCGAACAACTTGCTTGTTCTTGTAGTAGCCTATCAGACTGCCATTTTTTATTTTGTTTGTTTTTCCCTGCTGGTCTTTTAAGAAGTATCTTCTATTCCTCTAGATGCTCCAGGATAGTCTGCTTGTATTTTCATGTGGAAATTTCCCATCTAAGAAGGTTCTGGATGTGAATCAGGAGTCTACCTAAGGTTTTTTACACTGCAAAGGCTCTGCAAGAAACCTCTTTCACTGGGAAAATTTTAGCACCCCTTTTAGATATTCCAATCAGTTATGGGCTGAAGGCGGGCTTACAAGCTTTCTATAATCATGTTTCCCAATATTCCTTTCTATCCCCATCAACTTTACAATAATAGGCAAGGAAAAAAAAAATATTCATAAGACAGTCAAGCATCTTAACATTTTTTCCCCTCCTTTATCCATTTAGTCCATGCGTGAATTTCTGTATCAGAGTCCTTTTGTTGTAAGTTTAAGTATAAAGCACTATTACCGGTGTCCCATTTAGCCCACGCAAACCTGCCTAATTGTTCTCCTATCTACCTTGTTCTTCTGTCCCCCTCCCCCTTCTTGTGTGTTTCCCACCTCAACACCCAAGTGGTGATGTGTCTATCCTCTACCCTGTGCTCTACTGTCTCCTCCCTTCAACCCACGCCCCTGGTAACCAACAAAGAGTTTTTCCTTTATTAAGTTTTCTTCCTTTTAGTGTGACTATCTTTTCTTAAGCTTTTACAATAATGGTCTTATGCTATATTTCTCTTTTTGTGACTGACTAATTTCACTCAGCATAATGTCCTCAAGGTTCATCAATGTTATGTGGTGCTTGCAGCTTCCATGTTATTCTTCAAGGCAGCATATAATTCCATTGTGTGTTTATACTGCAGATTGTTTATCTATTCTTCCATTGATGGGCACTTAGGCTGTCTCCATCTTTTTGCTATTGTGAATAGTGCTGCTATGAACATTGGTGTGAATATATCTACTCGTTTTATGGCTCATATTTTTCTTGTGTCTATATAGCAAGTGTGGAGCTCTGGTAGCCTAGTGGTTATGTATTGGGCTGGTAACCTCAGGGACAGCAGTTCAAAACTACCAGCTCTTCTGTGGGAAAAACAAGCAGCTTTCTGCTCCCATAAAGATATACAGCCTCGGACACCCTGTACAGGGTCAGTATGAGTCATAACCGACTCCACAGCACATAACAACAACAACAACAAATCTTTATCCAAGGAACTATAGTAGTGTAGTGGTTTCGAATTGGAACTGGACTCCATGGCACATAACCACTACCACCACCAGCACCATATAAGAAGTAAGGTAATTGCTGGATTATAAGGTATTTCTAAGGAGCTCTGGTAGTGTAGTGGTTAAGAATCGAGCTGCAAACCACAAGGTCAGCAGTTCGAAATTACCAGCTGTTCCAGGGGAGAAAGATGAGGCTTTCTGCTCCTGTAAAGATTTACAGCCTCAGAAACCCTGTACAGGGTCACTATGATTCGGAACCGACTCTACAGCACATAACAACAACAAGATATTTCTATGTCCAACTTTCTGAGGAAGAGCCATACTGTTTTCCACAGTGGTTGGACCCTTTTGCAATTCTACCAGCAATGTAGGAGAGTCCCATTCATTCCACATCCTCACCACCATTTATTGTCCTCTGCTTTTTTGACTTTGCTATTATTGCTGGTGTTAGATGATATTTCATTGTTGTTTTAATTTGTATCTCTCGAATGGCTAATCTGCTGCACAAGACCTTCTTAAAGTGTTGAAGAGCAAAGATGTCAGCTTGAGGACTAAGGTGCGCCTGAGCCAAGCCATGGTATTTTCAGTAACCTCATATGCATGTGAAAGATGGACAGTGAATAAGGAAGACCATAGAATTGATGCTTTTGAGTTATGGTTTTGGAGGAGAATATTACAAGTGCAATGGGCTGCCAAAAGAACCAATAGATCCATTTTGGAAGAAGTGCAGCCAGAGTGCTCCTTGGAGGCCAGGATGGCCAAACTTTGTCTCTCATACTTCGGACATATTGTTAGGAGGGACCAGTTACTGGAGAAAGGTATCATGTTTGATAAGGTGGAGGGTCATGGAAAAAGAGGAAGACACCCAATGAGATGCACTGGCCAGGTGGCAGCATCGATGGGCTGAAGCGTGGTAACAGTAGTAAGGTTGGCCCAGGATCAGGTAGTGTTTCGTTCTCTTGTGCATAAGGTCACTATGGGTCAGTACTGACTCGATTGCACCTAACAATAACAATGGCTAATGATCAAGAACATTTCTTCATATGTTTGTTGGCTGCCTGAATGTCTTCCTTGGTGAAGTGTCTGTTTGTGTCCTATGCCCATTTTTTGATTGGGTTATTTGTCTTTTTCTTGCAGAGAAATTGTAGTCTACCATATATTTTTGAAATGAGTCCGTCTGATATGTTGTACAAAAAATGTTTTTCCCATTCTGTGGACTCCCCTTTTACTCTTGTGGTAAAGTCTTTTGATACACATAATTTTCTAATTTTTAGTATGACTCAGTCGTCTATCTCATTTTCTTTTGTTTGTGCAATTTTCACCATGTTTGGTAGTCTGTGTATGCCCTGTATTAGAGCCTTAAATTTGTTCCTATTTTTTCATTGATGATCATTATAAATCTGGGATTCACATTTAAATCTTTAATCCATGCTGAATTGGTTTTTGCATATGGCATGAGGTAAAGGTCTTGTTTCAGTCTTTTGCATATCGATTTCCAATTCGGCCAGCACCATCTGGTAAAGACACATTCTCCTTCCCATGCAACATAATCAGGCCTTTTGTCAATGATCAATTGGTTTTATGTTGTTGTTGTTAGGTGCCATTCAGTCAGTACCAACTCATAGTGACCCTATGCACAACACAACAATACACTGCCAACCTCACGATTGTTGCCACACTTCAGCCCATTGATTCTGCCACTTTGCCAATCCAACTTGCTGGGGTCTTCCTCTTTTTCTCTGGCCCTCCACCTTACCAAACATGATATCCTTCTCCAGCGACTGGTCCCTCCTGATAATATGTCCAAAGTATGAGAGACGAAGTTTGGCCATTCGGGCCTCCAAGGAGCATTCTGGTTGCACTTCTTCCAACAGAGATCTATTGGTTCTATGAGCAGCCCATGGCATTTTAAATATTCTCCTACAGCACCGTAACTCAAATGCATCAATTCTTCTGGGGTCTTCCTTATTCACTGTCCAGATTTAACATGCATATGAAATTTATTGAAAGTACCATGTCTTGGGTCAGGTGCACCTTAGTCCTCAAGCTGACATCTTTGTTCTTCAACACTTTAAAAAGGTCTTATGCGGCGGATTTGCTAAAACAATATGTTGTTTGATTTCTTGACTGCTGCTTCCATGAGTGTTGATAGTTTATCCAAGAAGAATGAAGTCCTTGACAATGTCAGTCTTTTCTCCATTAATAAGAATGCTGTTTATTTTGGTCCTGTGGTGAGAATTTTTATTTTCTTTGCATTGAAATGCAATCCATATAGAAGGCTGTCGTCTTTGATCATCATCGGTAATTATTTTGAGTCCTCTTGTATCATTTGCATATCACAGGTTGTTAATGGGTCAAAGATCAATTGACTATGTGTGGATGGGTTAATTTCTGGATTCAAGATTCTGTTCCATTGATCTGTGTATCTTTATATCTTTCATTATACCAGTACCAGGTTGTTTTGACCACTGTAGCCATGTAGTAAATTTTGAGTCAAAACTTCAATGGCACTTAGCAACAACACAGATGCTTTAAAATTATTTTTCAGGTAGTTTCAATGCATTTTTTCTCAAAAACATTTTCTAGCTTTGCTTCTTGGTCACTTCTTTGAGCTACTCTATGGATTGTTATGGTTATATTTTTATTTTAGTTTGAAATGCTTACTGGAACTCTGCCATTTCATAAGCACTCACCAACTGCTTCTTAATGGTTGTGATTAGGGGATAAAACTGTGTACACCATTCTCTGCTGTTCATACAGCTTAGTTTAGTATGAGTTTTGCTGAAGTTGGTTACTGTTGTTTATCAGGTATGTTGAAGTTGGTGTTGGCTCTTGCCTGGTGTGTGACACTGTAGAGAGTATGGTTGTGGCTAGCCTATATGGGCACGCACAGTTGCTGTTCTGTGTCAGATGAGAAAAGAAGAGAAGACATACACCAACAGTGAAGGAAAACAAGCAAGCAAACAATAGTAAAAAAAAAAAAAAAATCGTAAAGGAACAGTATGCAGGAAACAGCTATACAAGTTATCTGAAAATGAAAAAGAGAAAAGAGGGAGAGGAAAAAGTGTTTTAAACAATGAAAGAAATAAGAGAAGAAAAAAGGAAAAGAAGTATGTGTGCACAATTAGGAAAGGAATGCATAAAATGGGTAGTAAAGAAAGACACACAAACACACACAAAAAGAAGCAGCTGCAGTAGGGAAAGAAAAGAAAAAAATGAAAGCAGAACAGTTCCTTGACAGGAAATTCCAGAGGTTCAAGGCAGATTCAGAAGAGTATGTTGGATTAAAAATGTCAGTGCTGACATCATAGGGATCTTGACTGAAAGCAGAGAACACCACAAATATGTATACTTGTCTTTATTGACTAAGCATAAGATTTCAATTGTGTGGATCATGACAAGCTATGGATAACATTTTGAAGAATGGATATTCCAGAATAATTCATTTTCTCATGAAGAACCTATACAAAGACAAAGAAACAGTTGTTAAAGCAAATCAAGGAGATACTAAAAGGCTTAATTTTAGGAAAGGTGTGTGCCAGAGTTTTATTCTTTCACCATTCTTATTCAGTATGTATGCTGAGCAAATAATCCATGATGTTAGATTATGTTACAATCATGCCATCAAAATTGGAGGTAGTCTCATTAACAGTCTGCAATATGCAGAAGAAACAATCTTGCTTACTGGAAACAGAGAAGACTTACAATACTGATGAAGATCAAAGATTATATCCTGCAGTATGGATTTCACCTCAATATCAAGAAAACAAAAAACTTCACATGTGGACCAGGCAAAGCAGATCCAGGGCAGAGCTCCAAAACTCGGAACCACAGAGATAGGAATATTTTGAAGGTTTGAAGGCCTATAGATTGTGGAACTTGAAGCTGAAGTAAAAAATCGTGTACTTTTGAGTTTTTGCTGGTTTGGGCTCGGAGGCCCGGAGCAGACATACTGGGTGAGATGAAACAACAAGACAAACAGGGGAGCAGAAACACTACAGAAACTTTGTAAGTTTTCTTTCTTTTTTTTTTTATCTGGTCACTAGCATGCCCACTGTTTGCCAACCTCCATACTGGTGATGAGAGGGGGAGCTTGAGCGAGTGGACACCCCCCACCCTCACCACTGGTGGGTTCTTCTGCCATGCATGCGCACAAATACTCAGCCCAAGAGCAGGCCCTGAAGGTTTTTTGCTTGTTTGTCTTTTGTTTTTTTAAAACCGGAAAGGGCAGGACAGGGCTGTAGAGAGGGAAAGAGAATTTAAAAATAAAACAGGCCAAAAATTAAATTAAAGCCTGAGGTATAGCATAACAACCAAGACTGGCATCCTGAAATCTCTCAGGCAGCTTTGAAAGCAAGAAGCTGAAGAGAGGACCTTAAAGTTATACTCATATTAGGCTACAGATTTTTTTCCCCCTCCTTTCCTTTTTCTGTGATTATAGACTGTAGTATTCAGTCTAGTTTTTGTTGTAGCTGTTTTTTGTTTGTTTGTTTGTTTTTTGTTTTTTTTTTTCTCTTGTCTTTTTTTTACTGGTGCTGTTTTGCTTTTATATGCTCCCCCTTATACCTTTAGAGGATTCTTTGTCTCCATATGCTACACAAAAAGAGTCAGCAACTACTGCCATATAGAAAAGCTACAATCACACTCTATAAAACACCAAAACACAGGCAAGAACCAATACCAATTACCATATACCAGGGAAACAGACAACACCTGTGAAAGCAATAAGAAGAGTAAAAAGGGAAGCACACATCCTGATCACATTTTCCTGGAAGCAATCAGAAAGCATAAAAAATACCAAAACACATACTCAATTAAGTATTAAGGCCACAGATAAATACTAATCATGTCCAAGAAGCAAAAGCAGATGACCATATCAGCACATGTCCAGAAACAAGATAAAATGTCTGAGACAAAT
>NW_006408685.1:7089052-7090827 GCF_000296735.1 Chrysochloris asiatica
AACAAACACAGAAAAAGGATAAAAACATCTGCAGAAGGTCTAAGATTCATGTTGGACAACATGAAGAGGAATAACTTAATAATTATTGGAATTACAGAACAAGAAGAATCACACAAGTCGACAAAAGAAATAGTTGAAAAACTACTGGAAGAAAATTTCTCGAACATCCTAAAAAGTGAAAAGATAAACATTCAAGAAGCTCAACGAACTCCAGGAAGGATACACCCCAAAAGAAAATCACCAAGACATATCATTATCAACCTCTCCAAAATTAAGACAAGGAGACACTTCTGAAAGCATGCAGGGAAAACAGAAGTGTCACATACAAAGGCAAGCAAGTTAGATTGAGCTTGGATCTCTCATGCAAGCAAGAAGACAATGGAGAGACATATATAAAACTGAAAGAAAAAAAATGCCAACCAAGAATCCTTTATCCAGCAAAGCTATCAATCAAATATGACGGTGAAATCAAAACATTCCAAGATAAACAGAAGCTAAATGATTTTGCCAAAGCCAACCCTGCACTAAAAAACATCCTAAAGGGAGTTCTGTGGACTGAGAACCAAGAACAGACAACAGCCAGAGATTGAAATACGTGACAGTACCTCCCAGAATTAAATTAACGAAAGGAAGAGTTCAGACCAGAACAAAACTATAAGAACAAACTCAGAGAATCTGGGAGGTCAGTCTATGATCAAAACAAGTACAATGAAAAGAAGGTAAACATGTAGGAATAGAGATCCAGATGGTGAGAAGGTCAGGCAGATTACAGGATAAAATAGACTGTACTAAATGAAGAGAAACGTTAATGGACTATAAGGCAACCACAAAGAAAATTAACACTTCACAACATACCAAGAGAATGAAAATCCAAGAAGAACATGGAAACATTAACACTATGAGGAAACTCACAAGAAAGAACACAAAAATCAGGAACTCAATGAAGGAAGACAAACAGAACAAAGAAGCAGCAACACCACAAAAACACAAACATAATGGCAGCAATTAATCAATACCTATAGATAATTACAGTGAGTGTAAATGGACTAAATGCACCTGTTAAGAGACGGAGGTTGGCAGAATTGATAAGAAAACAAGATCCTTCAATATGCTGTTTACACGAGACACATGTCACACACAGAGACAAAAACAGATTAAAAGTCTAAGGATGGAAAAAATATATGAAGCTAATTGCAATAAAAAACGAACAAGAGTGGCAGGACTAATCTCTGATAAAATAAACTTTAAGGTAAAAAACAGCATAAAAACTAAAGATGGACATTATGTCATGGTTAAAGGAACAATTGAACAAGATGAAATAACCATAATAAATATCTATGCTCCCAATGAAAGAGCTCCAAAATATATAAAAAGAATTCTGATAGATTTCAAGAAAGAAATAGATGAATCTACAATAATAGTTGTTATTGTTAAGTGCCGTCAAGTCGGTTTCGACCCCTAGCGACCCTGTACAGGGTTTCCGAAGGTGATTTAAATACACCGCTTTCAAAAATGGATAGAACAACCAGAAAGAAACTTGACAAAGACACAGAAGAACTAAACAACATAATCAGCCACCTGGACTTCATAGATGTGTACAGAGCATTCAACCCAACAACTGCACAATACACATTCTTTTCCAGTGCACATGGAACATTCTCTAGAATAGACCATGTTTTAGGCCACAAAACAAATCTCCATGAATTTACAAATATCAAAATACTACAAAGCCTCTTTTCAGACCACAATGCTATCAAATTAGAAATCAACAATAG
>NW_006408685.1:7090927-7104037 GCF_000296735.1 Chrysochloris asiatica
TCTTTTCAGACCACAATGCTATCAAATTAGAAATCAACAATAGGAAGACCAAGGAAATCAAGTCAAATACATGGAAACTGAATAATACCCTGCTGAAAAGCGACTGGGTAGTAGAAGAAATTAAACGTGAATTCACAACGTTCCTAAAAATAAATGGGAACGAAAACACAACATACCAAAATTTTTGTGACACGGCAAAAGCGGTACTGAGAGAACACTTTATTGCAATAAACACACACATCCAAAAAGAAGAAAGAACCAAAATAAACACATTAACACAGCATCAACAACTATTAGAAACAGACCAACAGAGGGAACCTACAACCACCAAAAGAAAAGAAGTAATAAAGATTAAAGCAGAAATAAATGAGATAGAAAACGTAAAAACTATAGAAACAACAGGACAAGAAGCTGGATCTTTGAAAGAATTAACAATATCGACAGACCATTGGCAAACCTAACAAAAGAAAACAGGGAGAAGACACAAATAACACACATTAGAAACCACATGGGCGATGTCACAATGGAACTGAAGGAAATCAAATGGATAATAACAGAATACTATGAAGAGTTGTACTCCAACAAATTTGAAAAGTTAGAAGAGATGAATACATTTTTAGAAAAACATGACCTAACTAAACTTATACACAGTGAAGTAGTAAACCTGAACAGACCCATAACAAAATAAGAAATTGATCAGGTCATCAAAAGACTCCCAAAAAAAGTCCAGGCCCAGACGGCTTCACTTGTGAATTCTACCAAACATTCAGGGAAGAGCTGTCACCAATTCTACTCAAATTATTCCAGAAGATAGAGGAAGATGCAAAACTTCCTAATACATTTTATGAAGCAAGCATAACCCTCATACCCAAACCAGGGAAGGACATCACTAAGAAAGAAAATTATAGACCAATATCCCTCATAAACATAGAAGCAAATATTCTCAACAAAATCCTAACCAACAGAATCCAGCAACACATCAAAAAGATGATACATCATGAACAAGTAGGATTCATATCAGGGATGCAAGGATGCTTCAACATTAGAAATACTAACAATGTTATCCACCATATAAATAAGAAAAAAGAAAAGAACCACATGATAAATCATATAGATTCATGCAGAAAAGGCATTTGACAAAATCCAACATCCATTCTTAATAAAAACACTCAGAAAAATAGGAATTAAATCAAAATTCCTCAATGTAATTAAAAGCATATATACAAAACCAACAGCTTACTTTACTCTCAATGGAGAGAAACTGAAAGCCTTTCTTCTGTGAACAATAATCAGACAAGGATGCCCTTTGTCACCACTCCTATTCAATATTGTGCTCGAAGTCTTAGAAAGAGCTACACAGGGAATTTAAAGGCATCCAAATTGGCAAATAAGAAGAAGAAAAATTCTCCCTATTTGCAGCTGATATGATCCTATATGTAGAAAACCCCAAAGACTCAGTAAAAAAGCTACTAGACCTCATTGGAAGATTCAGCAAAGTGGCAGGATATAAGCACAACATACAAAAATCAGTTGGATTCCTCTATACCAAAAATGACAGTGTTGAAAAGGACATTAGGAAAGCAATACCATTTATAATAGCCACCCAAAGCTTGAAATATCTAGAAATAAATGTAACTAGGGAAACAAAGGACTTATACAAAGAAAACTACAAAACACTACTACAGGAAACCAAAAGAGACTTACAAAAATGGAAGAATGTACCATGCTCCTGGGTAGGAAGTCTTAACATTGTGAAAATGTCAATACTGCCGAAAGCAATTTACACAGATAATGCGATCCCAATCCAGATTCCAACATTCTTCAAAGACATGGAAAAAACAATTACAAACTTTATATGGAAAGGAATGAGACCGAGGATAAGCAAAGCTCTGCTTAAGAAGAATTATAAGGTTGGAAGCCTCGCAATTCTTGACGTCAAAATTTACTACACAGCTACAGGATCAAAACAGCTTGGTACTGGTACAATGAAAGGTACATAGATCAATGAAACAGAATAGAGAATCTAGAAATTAAACCATCTAAATATAGCCAACTGATTTTTGACAAAACTCCTAAATATATTGCTTGGGGAGGTGATAGTCTCTTCAATAGATGGTGCTGGCAGAACTAGAAAATGATATGCAAAAGATTGAAACAAGACCTTCACCTCACACCTTACACAAAAACCAACTCAACATGGAATAAAGACCTAAATGTGAATCCCAGAATTATGAAGACTATCAATGAAAAATTGGGACAACTGTGAGGGCACTAATTGTGGGAATACACAGACTACAAAACATTTTGAAAACCACACAAACAATAGTAGACAAAATAGATGAGTGGGACATACTAAAAATTAAAATTTTATGTGTATCAAAATACTTTACCAGAAGAGTTAAAAGGGAACCCACAGAATGGGAAAAAATCTTTTGAAATGACACATCAGACAAGGGACTCATTTCTAAAATATATAGGAAACTACAACACCTCTACAAGAAAAAGACAAATAACCCAATTAAAAAGTGTGCACAGGACATGAACAGACGCTTCACCAAGGAAGTGATCTGGGCAGCCTACAAACATGAAGAACTGTTCACAATCACTAACCATTAGAGAGATGCAAATCAAAACAACAATGAGATATCATCTCACACCAACAATAACAGCAAAGAGAAAAAATGTAGAGGACAATAAATGCTGGTGGGGATGTGGTCAGAATGGAACACTCTTACATTGCTGATGGGTCTGCAAAATGGTCCAACCTCTCTGTAAAGCAATATGGTGCTTCCATAGAAGGCTGAAAAATAGAAATACCTTATGACCCAGCAATTCCTCTACTTGGTATTTACCCACAAGAAAAATGAGCCACAACAGGAGAAGATTAATGCACACCAGTGTTCATAGCAACACTATTTACAATAGCAAAAAGATGGAGACAGCCAAAGTGCCCCTCAACTAAAGAATGGATAAACAAACTGTGGTACATACACACAATGGAATATTATGCTACCTTAAAGAATAACAAGGAACCTGTATACCACCAGTTAACATGGATGAATATTGAGGGCATTATGTTGAGTTGAATTCATCAGTCACAAAAAGAGAAATACTGCATAGGACCACTACTGTAAAAGACTAAGAAAAACAAACCATACTAAAGGGGGGTGGGAGGATTCTTTACTTATTGCTGGGAGGTTGGGGGTGGGGTGAGGGGAGCGAGGTGAAGGTGGAGCACAGGGCATGGAACAGACTCAGGATAGTTTGGGTGCTGGGGAGGTGGGAAATATACAAGAAGGGAGAGAGGAATGGAAGAACAAAGCAGATGGGAGAACATTAGGCAGGTTTGAATGGGCTAAGTGGGACAGAGTTAAATAATGATGTATGCTCAACCTTGGAACAACAGAATCTGGGATACAGAGATTGAGACATGGTTGGAATGGGGAAAAGGGGGGAATAATGTTAAGATGCTTGGCTGTCTTTTGAACCTTGGTTTTCCTTGCATTATATTATAAAATAGACCCTGGAGGGGGAGTGTTGGAAGCCAGCTCCAACACTCTTATTTGGGGGTCCTAGAAGGAGGTATGACGTCGGCGAAGAATTAAGCTCACAGAATTGATGGGTCTTGTTAGATGGTGAATCTTCTCCTCTTACATTTTATTTCTCCTCTCACACTTTACATTTTATTTCTCCTCTCTTCTCTACATTTTATTTCTCTTCTCTTTCCCTTCATATTTTATTTATCCTCATGCCTATTTCAGATTCTCAAGCAGCTTTTATACTACTCTATACCATCAATTTGTTAATCATTCTTTTCAAAGTAGTGGTCTAAATCATACATATTAATCATTTCAATATAGAGCATCAAGAATATAAAAATTTTCCTTGTACCCCTTTACATAGTTAGACAATATCTGATTTCTGTAAGCAAACCTCATTGCTCTAAAAATGTCACGTTAACCTTAAAGCATAATTCTAAATCTTAACTCCTATTTCTGCATTCACCTATTATTTTTTATAGATTAATTAATCACAACATGTACCTAGACATTATTTGCTATGGTAACTGACAACACAGTTGTTTTTCATGATTGATTAAACAAGAAAAAACAAGAAGCATAAAAAAGTTTTGTAGCCAAGAAGAAACAGAACAACTTCCTTATACCAAAAACTACTCTATACAAAACATCTAGTTAAATTTCTGCTTATGATCTAATACTATTCCTTTAGCCCTCAATTGCATTTTTGCTAATTTTCTAAAGGTCTTAATGCCCCTGACCGAAACTACACAGAATGTTGAATGTAATCTTGAACTTGAGCTGACAAAAACTTTAGCTGGTTTTTCCTAGTGGTGAAACTTATTGTTAGTGTGAGAAGCATTCTTTAGGACTACGCATGATTGAATATGGTGTGAATGTGCAAGTTTTAAATCTCTAATATATTTCTTACTAAGATTCTACTGAAAAATTTTATTATAAAATCAAGAAAATTAAAAAATAAGCTGATTAAAACAAAGAGACAGAGACAGCAGAGTCCCCACATGAGATCTCTCCTGGGGCCCCGTGCCACAAAAGGGGATAGAAAGGAATAGCCAGAAACATCATCATAGAATCCCTGTAAGTCCGTCCTCTGCCTATAACTGATTAGAATACCTTAGATGGGGCTACAAGGTGCCCAGTGAAGAAGGCTTCCTTCGGAGCCTCTGAATTACATAAGACTATAGGTGGAAGCCTGAACCACATCTAGATCTTCAGAGATGGGAAATTTCCACTTGAAAGGACACGCAGACCAGCCTGGAGGGGCTAGAAGAACAGATGATACTTCTTCAAAGAAAGACCTACAGGAAAAATACAAAACAATAGAGGCAGACTGACTGTTACTACAAGAACAAGCAAGTTGCTTGCCCAGGAAACATCAAGGCAAGTGGTCGGGTCCCCTCAGTGCAAACCCCCTTCCAAGACTAAGACTCAATGGGAATACACGCTCTGATTGGTGCCTACGCTCGTCACCGATAAGGGGAAGTGAGGGAAAAACAGCAATGAACCTGCAAGCTAAGCCCTACATTGTTAAATAGACTTCTGTGAACCTGGGGGAAGACCGGGTTGGCCAGCAGTGTGGCAAGACCTGGGGACTCTTGGGCCCAGAGTCAGTAACATAGCCACAGAGGACTCGAGTGGAGAGTGAAGCGTCCAGTGGATAAGAAGAGAGTGCATATGTACAAGAACACCCACACTTTCAGATAATACCCACTTGACCTGGCTTCAATGACTGGATGATCAGATCTCAACCAGAAGAAGAAAGAAGAGGTAAAAAAGCATAATATGATACAATTTGATGAACTAGACCTACACCTATGGATGCAATATCTCAAAGAGGGAACAAATCCTTTCAGCAAGGATCATTCCCTCCCCCTCCATACACAGAATAGACAGGGATGGGCAACTTGGACATTGGCTACCCAAAATGAGGTGGGGGAGGATACAAAGGCAAGAAGTGGAGGAAGGTAGAGGCTCCACTGAGTAGTATGCAATCTGTCTAGGCGGGGCTGATGAAATGAAATCCGGATGGATCTCTTGTGATAACAATAGTGAATACTTTTTATCTGGACTGCTTGTGAGGGTTGGAATTGTAAAGGTATATGTTTTGTAGCAAGGAGGGGAGTGATTAACTTTGCAGTCTAGGAGTGGAGGTCCCTAGGACCATCAATGGAGAAGAACAGAGAGTGGGACCCTACTCAGAGAAGCAGTGATGCCTGAGATGGAGGCAGAGACGATGACGTGGAGAGATGGAGCTGTTGGGGGCTGTGTGCTGATGACCAGGGTGCAGGCTTGTAGTGTATACCCTTTGGTTGGTTGATGATTCATGGAGGGGATTGTAACCATAGCAATGAAATGATGAATGTAAAACTAATGTTCTCCCATGTAAACTATCACATAAGTCACAATAAAACATTAAAAAAAAACTTCACATGTGGACCAGTAAATAATATGATAAATGGAGAAAATATTGCACATCAATGTAAAGAAAACAAAAAGCCTCGCAAATGAACCAGTAAATAATATAAATGGAAAAAATATTGAAGTTCTCAAAGACTTTATTTTGCTTGGATCCATGGTCAACACTCACAGAGGTGGAAGTTGAGACGTCAGTTGACTTTGTATTGGGCACATCTGCTACACAGGACCTCTTTGGAGTATTCAGGAGCAATGATGTCAGCGGTTTGAGGACTAGGTTATGTTTGACCATGATATTTCTAGTCGCCTTACATGCTTGTGAATATTGGACAGTGAATAAAGAAGACCATAGAAGAATCCATGCATTTGAATTCTCGTAGTAGAGAAGGATATTAAAAGTGCCTCGGATTGCCAGGACAATAAACAAATCTTTCTTTTTTTTTTTCTTTTTTAAATGTTTTATTGTGAATTATGTGATCGTTTACATGGGAGAACATTAGCTTTGCATTCATCCTATTGTATATCGTTTCATTGCCATGGTTACAATCCCCTCCATGCATCATCAACCAACCAAAGTGTATTCCCTGCAAGCCTGCTCCCGGTTCGTCAACACAGCCCCTCTCCTCTCTGGGTCTAAAGTCCCTAGCCACTCCATCTCTTCATGTCATCGTCTCTGCCTTCATCTCTGGCACCACTGCTTCTCTGGGTAGGGTCCCGCTCTATGCTCTTCCTTGATGATCCCAGAGACCTCCACTCCTAGACTGCAAAGTCCATCACTCCCCTCCTTTTGCAACAAAATGTCTGCCTTTACACTTCCAACCTACACAATCACTCCTGATAACAATTTTTCACTATTGTATCACAAGAGACCTATCCTCATCTCCTTTCATCAGCCCCACCCAGACAGATTGGATACTACTCAGTGGAGAGTCTACCTTCCTCCATGTCTTCTGGATCTAGGCTCCCTCTTGAAAGCTTGTAAATCAGTCACTTCTTGCCTTTGTAGCCCCCCCTATTTTGGGTAGCCAATGTCCAAATTGCCCATCCCTGTCTATTCTGTGTATGGAGGGGGTGGGAATGATCCTTGCTGTAAATATTTGTTCCCTCTTTTGAGCTATTGCATCCATAGGTGTAGGTCAAGTTTATCAAACTGTATCAGATTACTCTTTTTTTCCTCTTCTTTCTTCTTCTAGTTGAGCTCTGATCATCCAGTCATTAAAGCCAGGTCAAGTAGGTATTATCTGCAAGTGTGAGTGTTCTTATGCATATACCCGCCTTTTATCAGCTGGAGGCTTCACTCTCCACTCTAGTCCTCTCTGGCTATGTCACTGACTCTGGGCCCAAGGTCCCCAGGTCTTGCCACATTTCTGGCTGACCAGCTCTCCACCGGTTTCACAAAGAGTCTATTGAATGTTGTAAAGCGTAGCTCGAAGATTCATTGTTGTTTTTCCCTCACTTCCCCTTATTGGTGATGAACATGGTCACCAATCAGAGCGTTTATTCCCATTGAGTCTTAGTCTTGGGAAGTGGTTTGCCCTGAGGGGACCTTGCCACTTGCCTTGATATCTGCTGGGCGACCAACTTGCTTATTCTTGTAGTAAGCTGTTGGACTGCCTATATTGTTTTGTATTTTTCCTGTTGGTCTTTCTTTCAAGAAGTATCTTCTGTTCTAGCTGTTCCAGGTTGGTCTGCTTGTCCTTTTAAGTGGAAATGTCCCACCTCAGAAGATTCTGGATGCGGTTCAAGATTCCATCTATGGTCTTGTGTAATCCAGAGGCTCCACAGGAAGCCTCCTTCACTGGGCATGTTGTAGCCCCATTTTAGATATTCCAATCAGTTATAGGCAGAAGCCGGACTTACAAGCCTTCTATGGTGATATTTCTGGCTATGCCTTTCTTTCCACCTCACGTGTCTATTTTATAATGGTAAACCAGGGAAACCAAGATTCAAAAGACAGCCAGTCATCTTATTATTATTTCACCCTTTTTCCTCATTCCAACCATGTCTCAATCCCTGTTAAGCAGTGACTTGCAACTTCCTTGTTATTCTTCAAGGTAGCATAATATTCCATTTTGGGTATGTACCAGAGGTGTTTTTTTTTTTTTTTAATCCATTCTTCAGTTGTATTTCTTGGGGGGAAAAAATGAAAGCAGAAACTGAAAAGATGAAACAATGAAAGAAAAGAACCTGGGAAGGTGCCAGATCCAAAGAGGAGCAAATTTTGGGGTCTCCTGCCAGCCAAGGACCTGACATAGTAGTTGGATAAAGAATGAAATAGTGACATTCTTGCCCTAGATGGGGTTACTGTGGGGCTAGTTGTTTTCTCTTCTGGGGACCAGGGTATTTCCATCCTAGAAGGCAGCCTAGGTAGAGAGGTCCCCCTAGTTCAGGTCTGGCCATAACCAGCTCTGCAAGTGTGCAGCACCTCCCAGAGAGAGATTGGAGGTGCATAAAAGTATGTGGGAATCTTAAAGCACTAACCCTGGCACCTAGAATCAGGGGTTGCCTGCTCCACACCTGCAAAGCTGGTTCTGGCCAAACTTGAACTAGGGATCTCTGGTAGCGTAGTGGTTACGAATTGGGCTGTGAACCGTAAGGTCAGCAGTTCAAAACTACCAGCTGTTCTGTGGGAAGAAGATGAGGCTTTCTGCGCCCGTAAAGATTTATAGCCTCAGAAACCCTGTACAAGGTCACTAAGAATCAGAACCGACTCCACGGCACATAACAACAACAACAATCTCCCAGGGAGTAGAAGCCTAGCTGAGAGTGTATGTAGGTAAGGGCTGGCCACTCCTCTGGTCAGGAGGACAATGTGTAGTATAAGAAAAATATGGCACATTTCCACCAGTAAGTGCTATGACTCTGCACCACCAACCGACTTCTTGTTTTCAAAGGGACCAGTGAAAGTTCAAGATGACCACACCTTACTTGGCTGGCTGGCATATATTGCCTGTCTACTTGTTGTTGTTTGTTTTTTTACCTCTTCTTATCTGTTCAGCTGCCCCACCTAGCTATGACTAGTTCAAGACTGACCACAACTGGCTCTGCATGTTTGGAGCAAGGCTCCCCTGAATCTAGATACCAAGCTTAATTCAGATAGCTACCCCTTCCTCTGATGGGGTTCACAACTGTAGTGCTCACATTTGTCTGGCTCCAACCATCAGAAGAGTTGGCGCTTTGCAGGGGGTGTATACTGGTGGGGCTGGCCATTCCTGTGATCACCAGAGGAGTGTAGTTAAGAAAGAAAATAATTGCACCTTTATCTCTGTAATTCACTTGTATATTTCTGCAATTACAATATAGTATCTTGTCTCTGAAGCTGTTCACAAAAGTTTAAGATCACCGCCCTGTGTCTGCTCAGCTAGCACAGGTCACCAGTCTCCTTTTTTGCCATGTCTGTTCAATATTCTCTCCTAGTAAGCATTCAGTCCACCTCTCTGTTCCTTCCTCTGAAACTCAAGGTTCCAGTACTATGATCTGCATCTGTTTCATTTGGTTTTCCTTTCTTTGTTGTAGAGGATCTGTGTAGGCTTTCTAAGTAGTCAGCCATCTTGCAGTCAAGTGATGATCCTACAGTGCCACAACAGGAGTCCATAGTGGGCACCTGTTGTTGTCGTTAATTCCTTCAAGTTGATTCTGACTCATAGTGAACCTATACAGGATTTCTGAGGAGACCTCGTGTATTTTGAACAGCTGATCTTTTGGTTCAAACTGACCATGCAATCTAGTATATTAGCAATTGGTAGATGTTTGATAAATACTGACTGGCTAATTAGGCATGGAATTAAGCATATACTTGGTTGATGATAAATGAATAGCTTCTGAATCTGATATAATTTACTTTCGTTTTACACACATCACTAGATATCACAGTGTATGGGAACTGATTATAAAGACATAAAATAAGAGGAAATTTCAGAAAAAAGCTCATGGAATTAAAAGATAATGAATAAGATTATTTTTCAACATAAGCTTCATCAAGTTCAAGACACTTTTGTAAGTGATAATACCAGCCATGTAGTTCATCTTTCAAGAACTGAGGGTCCTGGGAAATTAACCATATCAATGCAGTCACTTTTACATTATTACCTAAAGGATAATGGATGCCCATTAAAGATATTTTTAAGATTAGGAAACAAAAAGATGTCAGAAGTAGCCAAATAAGGACTATAAGGTGAATGCCTAATGATTTCCCAACAAAACTCTCTCAAAAGTGACCGTTAGCATTTTGTCTCAGTTGAGACTGATTCTCTGGTGAAGGTTTCCTGAACATTTCTCTGCTAAAACTCCGGCTAACTTTCTCAAAACACTTTAATGATAAGCAGATGTTATTATTCTGTGACCTTTCAGAAAATCAACATGCAAATCAAAATGCTTTGAATATTCCAAAATGCCTTGCTGTTGTTGTTAAGTGGTATTCAGTTTGTTCAGAGTCATCGCGACCCTATATAGGGTTTCCAGTATGCAGCTGGTGAATTTGAACCGTTTACCTTATAGTTAACAGTCCAGTGCTTATCCCACAATGCCACACCAAGACTGTTGTTAAGTGTCATCAAGTTGATTATGACTTATAGCAACCCTGTATAGGGTTTTCAAAGAGCAGCTGGCGGGGTTGAACTGCCAAACTTATTGTTCATAGTCTAGTACTGAACCTACAGTACCACACCAGGACTAGAGCATCCAAAAATCTTTTGGCATGACCTTTGCTCTTCAGCAGTCTGCTTTTGCTTTGACTGGACCTCTTGCATGTCTTGGTAGCCATTACTTTGATTGTGCTTTGATTTCCAGATAATGCTGGTAAAGTCACTTATCATGTCCTTTTATAATTCCTCAAAGAAATGCATCAAGATCGTGATCTCACTTGTTTAGATTTTCTATTGAAAACTCTGTTCTTGTCTGCAGCTGATATGGGTGTAATTCTTTTGGAACCTCTCAAGCAAAAAGTTTGTTTAATGTTAATTTTTCAGTCAGAATTTTGTAAGCTGAGTCAGTTGAGATGTCTATGGTGTTGGCTTTATTTTATTTTTTTATTTTTCTTTCTGCTGATAATCATCGATCCTCTTCAGTTAGGGCACAAACAAGATTAATTGTTCCTTCACAAATTTATACGTATAGTCTAACACTTTGGACTTAATCATCAACATTGTCTTATTCTTTCTTAAAATGAGTTACCCATTTGCAAACTGCTGATTTCTTTGAGACATTGTCCCTACAAACTTTTCATAAAGCATCAGTGATTTCATCATTCTTCTAACCAAGCTTCACTGTAAATTTATTGCTTGTTGCTTCAGTTTTATCAGTATCCATGTTACTCTGAGAGAGCCTCCTTCTAAACTAATGTCTTATTTTTCTTAGTGTCTCAAATTTGATGTTCAGTCAAGATAGTAAGTATGAGTTTATTTTGGTGAAAAAATTGAAATCCATGCATAATTTTTCATGATATGTATTTTCCATGAACTTTGTGAAGACTCCTACTTTTGGTATGTGTGTTGTGCAGCTGCTCTCACTTCTCTTTTTGGATTCCTGTTTTGGGGAGAGTGGCAATGATTAAATATGTGTTAGGTATGTATGGATTTGCAATTGTTGTATGCTTATTTTGTTATGCCTTTATTGTTGAATGTTGGCTTTAAAAGTTTATCTTTAAAAAAAAAAAAAAAAGTCTTATGTCTATTTCCAAACTGTTTTGACTTTGAGAAGTTAGCCATATGAAATGTAATTTAAAAAAAAAAAATGGGTTAGATTTGCTAAATCTTTCCTAGGTGGTTGAGTAAAAGTCACCTATATAGTTAGGTACTGGAAGTATATTTCCTTTAATGACCCAGTTCTGATCTCTTTTTTGGTCCATTATTATATAGTTCCTACATGATTTGATGAGCAAGTCTCCTTTTTTTCTAAAGCATTTTATTACATAAGTTGTGCTAAATGGACTGCTGTGATTATATTTTTGTTTTAGTTTGAAATGCTTACTGGAACTCTGCCATTTCAAGGTAAAGACAGAAATGAGACCATGAATATGATCCTGAAGTAAGTGTAAGCAATATCATTTTATTTTGAGTAAAATAAGGAGTAAAATCCTTATTTTCAGTTTTGAAAAACTTAATGTAATTATAAATTTACACAAAATAATATTTTTCAAACTGCCTTGCTATTTTATCCTACTATATAAGACATATTATTGGCTATTTTGAAAGCACTCTTTATTTACTATTGAGATTTATTTATCAACTTTGAAGAATATTTAGACTATTGTTAAATGAAATTTTCTAAAATACTCTTTTTCAGAGCAAAACTTGGAATGCCACAATTTCTTAGTGCTGAAGCACAGAGTCTTCTAAGGATGTTATTCAAAAGAAATCCAGCAAATAGATTAGGTATAGTTATTTTTCTAATCTTTTGTAATGTTACATTTTGAGAGATTAATTTCACCTTTCTAATTATGATTTAAGTTAATTTACTACTAATCTTATGCCTAGAATTTTACAATTATATGTGAAAATATGCCTGAAACAATAAACTCTTATGTACATGATTTAAGAAATGGAGTGGATTCATTGTGACTAATATTTCATATATAATATTATGTGTTTTGTGTATGCTTGACTTTCTTTTAAAGCATTCACAGAATTCTATGTTTCATAGGTAATCATTTAAAATATTTTAGATATTTGAAGGCAGTTTGAAAGTAATTAGTATTCTTAAAGTAAATATTGTGTTTCCATTACTGCCCACTATTGAAACAATTTCTGATAGCTTTTCCCTGGATCCAGATGTGCTCTTATTGTATTTATTTCCTAGTGTTGAAAGTTCAAAGTTGCTTTATTCCTCTGTACTTGAAAATTTGGGGAGTAGATCTGAGGTCATAAATGAATAAGAAAAGAAAATGTACTTAAATTATAATGTTATGTTGATTGTAATTTTGATTTTATTTAAAAGTCACATCAATATTTCATAATACCTTAATAAGTTCAATGTGAACAACAGGTATCTTTATCATACTAAATTGAAAAGACTTGTTAATAAGAAATCATAGATTTTCACTACAGAGAACTTATGAAAAGTATTGTTGTTGTTGTTGTTGTTAAGTGCCATCGAGTCGGGTCCGACCCATAGCGACTCTGTACAGGGTTTCCGAGGGTGTAAATCTTTACGGGAGTAG
>NW_006408685.1:7104502-7106715 GCF_000296735.1 Chrysochloris asiatica
TTTTTTTTTTTTTTTTTTTTGGTCCATTTTTATAGGTACAGAAGGAGTTGAAGAAATAAAAAGACATCTTTTCTTTGCAAATATTGACTGGAATGTAAGTACAGTAGAAAGTTTGTTTCAAAAATATTTTATAGTAACATGAACAAAAAACTGAAGAGTAGGCGGGGCTTGTTGGTGGATAGGATAGAGGTGCAGCGAAGATCGCCATCAGCAATAAAAAGCTAAAGTGAATAGAGAGAATTACTGTTAACTGATGGTACATAGAGGAGATTATAATCAATGTGATGAAACAAGGTATATGATTTGTTGAATGTAAAACTGATAATCTGCCCTGTAAACTTTCATTCAATCCACAATAAAAACTGTAAATTAAAAAAAAAAAATTGCAAGAGATAAAGAAGAACACTATCTCATGATCAAAGGATCAATTGAGCAAGAAGACATAACTGTAATAAATATCTACGCTCCTAGTGAAAGAACACCAAGATATACGAAGAAAACCTTACTAGAATTTAAGAAATAAATACATAAGTCTACAATTGTAGTAGGAGATTTTAATACATCACTTTGGAAAAGGGTCAGAACAACCAGAAAGAAATTCATTAGCAAGGTAATGAATGGTGATGGCAAAAACTTTACCTGGTTTTTCCTAGTGGTGAAACTTATTGTTAGTGTGAAAAGCATTCTTTAGGACTACGCATGATTGGATATGGTGTGAATGTGCCTAAAAACAAGTTTCAAATCTTTAATATGATTCTTACTAAGATTCTACTGAAAACTTTCATTATAAAATCAAGAAAATTAAAAATAAGCTGATTAAAACAAAGAGACAGAAACTGCAGGGTCCCCACATGAGATCCCTCCTCAGGGCCTTGCCTTCCATGGGGAGACTCATTGTGACCTTGCTTAACAATGAGCCCTTCATACTTAGGGTCCTCCACTGCTCTGCCCCTTGGTGACATGGCCTCTGAAGTTGTTGCAATGTATTTTTTATCAGAGCCATCATGGCCCCTGCCAAACAACATTCTTCAAAGAGATGGAAAAGAAAATTGCAAACTTTATGTGGATGTAAAGAGGCCCAGAATAAGCAAAACACTGATTAAGAAGAACAAGGTTGGAGACCTCTCACTTCCCGATAACAAATTTTAATACATGGATGCAGTGGTCAAAACAGCCTGGTACTGGTACAATGAAAGATACATTGATCAATGGAATATAATCGAGAATTCAGAAATGAATCCATCCATATACAGCCAACTGATTTTCGACAAAGTGCCTAGGTATATTGCATTCGGAGGAGATAGTCTCTGTAACATATGGTGATGGCAGAACTGGAATGCGATATGCAAAAGATTGTAACAAGACCTTTACCTCACTCCCTATACAAAAACCAACTCAGCATGGATTCAAGACCTAAATATGAATCCCAAAATTATGAAGGTCATCAATGAAAAAACAGGGACTAATGTGAGGGCTCTATTTCAGGGCATTCACAGACTACCAAACATTTTTTAAAGTACACACACAAAAGTAGACATCATAGATGAGTGGGACATACTAAAAATTAAAAACTTATATGCATCAAAAGTCTTCAAGAAAAGAGTAAAAAGGGAACCCACAGAATGGGAAAGTACCGTTTGCAATGACACATCAGATAATGGACTCATTTCTAAAATATATATGATACTGCAACATCGCTACAAGAAAAAATTCAAGCAACCCAATTTAAAAATGGGCACAGGACATGATCAGACACTTCCCCAAGTAGGAGTTTTGGATAGCCAACAAACATATGAAGAAATGTTCACGATCACTGGCCATCAGAGAGATTCAAATCAAATCAACAATGCGATATCATCTCAAACCAGCAATAACAGCAAAGATCAAACAGTTGTTGTTGTTGTTGTTGTTGTCAGGTGCCATCGAGTCGGAACCGACTCATAGAGACCCCATGCACAGCAGAACAAAACAATGTCCGATCTTGGGCCACCCTCACTACCGCTGCCACACTTGAGTCCATCAATGATGCCACCTGGACAACCAACTCGTTAGGGGTCTTCCCCTTTTTCTCTGACCCTCCACCTTACCCAGCATGACATCCTTCTCCAGCGACTGTTACCTCCGGATAATATGTACAAAGTATGAGAGACGAAGCTTAGCCATCTTGGCCTCCAAGGAGCACTCTGGCTGTACTTCTTCCAAAACAGATCTAT
>NW_006408685.1:7107216-7125167 GCF_000296735.1 Chrysochloris asiatica
CCTCTACTTGGTATTTACCCACAAGAAAAACGAGCCACAACACAACAAGATATATGCACACCAATGTTCATAGCAGCACTATTTACAATAGCAAAAAGATGGAGACAGACTAAATGCCCATCAGTTGAAGAATGGATAAATAAACTGTGGTACATACACACAATGGGATACTATGCTACCTTGAAAAACAACAAAGAAGCTGCAAGCCACCGCCTAACATGGATGAACCTTGTGGACATTATGCTAAGTGAAATTAGTCAGTCACAAAAGGAGAAATACTGCATAGGGCCATTATTGTAAAAGACTAAGAAAAAGAACCCACCCTAAAAGGGGGGGAGAAATTATTTATATAATTGTTGATCACCAGGATGTATGGGATGAAAGCAGGGGAGGGAGGGATGGGAAGATAGAGTACATGTTGTGGAATACACACAGGATAGCTTGAGTGCTCGGGAGTCGGGGGGAGGGTGGGCAATACACAAGAAGGGGGCCGGGAATGAAAGAACAAAGCGGATGGGAGAATGGTTTGGCAGGTTCACATGGGCTAAGTGGATCAGAGGTAAATGATGATGTATGCACAACCTTGGAACAACAGGGCTTCAGGATACGGATACAGGGATTGAGGCATGGTTTGAATGGTTAAAATATGGGAATAATATGAAGATGCTTCGCTGTGTTTTGAATCTTGTTTTCCCTTGCCTACCATTGTGAAATAGACACTTGAGGGGGGCTAGAAGGAATAGCCAGAAACATCACAATAGAAAGCTTGTAGGTCCGTCTTCAACCTATAACTGATTGGAATACCTTAAAGGGGGCTCGAAGTTGCTCAGTGAAAGAGGCCTCCTTTGGAGCTTTTGCATTGCATAAGACCATAGGTGGAAACCAGATCCCCATCCAGAATTATCTGAGGTGGGAAATTTTTACTGGAAAGGACGAGCAGACCAGCCTGGAGCAGCTAGAACAACAGATGCTACTTCAAGAAGAAAGACCAGCAGGAAAAATCAGAAACAATAACAGCAATCTGATTGATTACTACAAGAACAAGTAAGCTGTTTGCCCAGGAGTCATCAAGGCAAGTGGTCAGGTCCCCTCAGAGCAAACTCCCTTCCAAGACTAGTTGTGGTAGCTGGGTACCATCTGAGTTTTGGTATAAGAGTTGTGGAGACTAATATTCACACATTCCATCAGTCCATTGGACTAATTGATTCCAAGCAACATCAATTACTATCACTCTTTATTCTTCCACACATGGAGAAACTGATAGTTGCACCTTCTCTTGAGCTTTTAAGATCCCAGACCCTACTCACGAAAGCAGGATGTAGAACATTGTCTTTGTGTACTATGGTATGCCAATTAATCACAGCGTCTCTGAGACTATGGTCCTGCCCCAGAAATTCATTGTTTAAAGGTGTTTTATAATGTCTAAGAAGGTTTCATAATTTTATCTGCTGCATGCTCCACAAATTTCATAGTTATGTCTGCAGCAAAGCTCATGGAGGCAGGGCTTGATGGCAGCTAGGGTAGAGGTGCAGTGAGGTTCGCTGTCAGCAATTCCACAGAATACCAGGCAAAGGAGAGTCAGGGAAGAGCTAGAAAACTTGGAACCACATAGGTAGGAATATTTAAAAAGTTTGAAGGTTTATAGCTAGTGGAACTTGTAGTGGAAGTAAGAAATCACATACTTTTGAATCTGCCGGGCTCCGAGGCCTGTAAATGAAAACTTGGCTGAGACCAAATGGCAAGACCAAGCAGGGGAGCAGACACACTATGGGGGAAAAAAAACCTCTATTTTGCAGAAGATAGGGTCCAATACATAGAAAACCCGAAGACTAAGTAAAAAAGCTATTAGACCTCATTGGAAGATTCTGTAAAGTGGCAGGATATAAGATCAACATACAAAAATCAGTTGGATTCCTCCATACCAAAAACGGCAATGTTGAAAAGGACATTAGGAAAGCAATACCATTTACAATAGACTCCCAAAGGATGAAATATCTAGGAATAAATGTAACCAGAGAAACAAAGGACTTATACAAAGAAAACTACAAAACAGTGCTGCAAGAAACCAAAAGAGACTTACAGAATTGGAAAAACATACCATGTTCCTGGATAGGAAGACTCAACATTGTGAAAATATCAATACTCCCGAAAGCAATTTACACATATAATGCAATCCCAATCCTGATTCAAAGAACATTCTTCAAAGAGATGGAAAACAAAACAAAACAAAAAACAATTACACACTTTGTATGGAAAGAGAGAGAGCCAAGATAAGCTAAGCACTGCTTAATAAGAGGAATACATTTGGAAACCTCTCACTCCCCGACTTCAAAATTTATTATACGGCTACAGTGGTCAAACCTGCTTGGTACTGGTACAATGAAAGATACGTAGATCAATGGAACAGAATCGAGAATCAAGAAACTAGCCCATTCACATATTAGTTTTTGACAAAGTACTAAAGCGTGACAACAGTAGTGATGTTGGCCCAGGATCAGGCAGTTTTTCATTCTGCTGTGCATAAGGTTGCTATGTGTTGGTGCTGACTCAATGGCACATAACAACAACAAACCTAAATATATTGCATGGGGAAGTGATAGTCTCTTCAACAGATGGTGCTGACAGAACTGGAGAGCAATTTGCAAAAGATTGAAACAAGACCTTCACTGCATGCCTTGTACAAAAACCAACTCAGCATGGATTAAAGACCCAAATGTGAATTCCAGAATTATGCAAGCTATCAATGAAAAAGTAGGGACAAATGTGAAGGGAATACACAGACTACAAAACATTTTGAAAACTACACAAACAAAAGTTGACAAAATAGATGATTGGGACATACTAAAAATTAAAAACTTATGTGCATCAAAAGATTTCACCAGAAGAGTGAAAAGGAAACTCACAAGAACAGGAAAAAAAATGTTTTGCAGTGACGCATCTGACAAGGGACTCATTTCTAAAATATACTGAAAACTACAACACCTCTACAATAAAAAGACAAACAACACAACTAAAACATGGGCACTGTATATGAACAGACACGTCACCAAAGAGGAGATCCAGGTAGCCAACAAACATATGAAGAAATGTTCAGGATCACTAGCCATTGTTGGTGGTGGTTATGTGCCGTGGAATCGGTCCTGACTCATAGCAACCCTATACAGGGGTTCCGAGATTGTAAATGTTTACGGGAGCAGAAAGCCTCATCGTTAATTAGAGAGATGCCAATCAAAACATCAATGAGATATCATCTCAGATCAGCAATAACAGCAAAAATAAAAAAAAGTAGAGGACAATAAAGGCTGGCAAGGATGTGGAGCGACAAGGACACTCCTGCATTGCTGGTGAGATTGCAAAATGATCCAACCTCTCTGGAAAGCAATATGGCACTTCCTCAAAAGGTTGGAAATAGAAACACCTTATGATCCAGCAATTCTCTACTTGGACTTTACCCACAAGAAATATGAGCCGTAACACAAGTAGATATATGCACACCAATATTCATAGCAGCACTATTTACAATAGCAGAAAGATGGAGACAGCCAAAGTGCCCATCAACTGAAGAATGGATAAACAAACTGTGGTACATACACACAATGGAATATTATGCTATCATGAAGAATAACAGGGAAGCTGCAAGCCACTACATAACATGGATGAACTTTGAGGACATTAAGTTGAGTAAAATTAGTCACAAAAAGAAAAATACTGCATAGGACCACTACTGTAAAAGACTAAGAAAAAGAACCCACACTAAAGGCGGGGGGAGAGGTTGTTTGCTGGTTACTGGGATGTGGAGTGTGGGGGGAGGGGAAGGATGGGAAGGTGGAGCACAAGGTAGGGAATAGACACAGGATAGTATGGGTGCTATGGAGGGGCACAATATATAAGAACGGGGAAGGGAATGGAAGATCAAAGCGAATGGGAGAACAATTAGGCAGGTTTGCATGGGCTAAATGGGACAGAGGTAAATAATGATGTATGTACAACCTTGGAACAACAGGGCTCTTGGATGCAGGGATTGAGACATGGTTGGAATGGGCAAAAGGGGGAAAATAATGTTTAGATGCTAGGTGGTCTTTTGAATCTTGGTTTCCCTTACATAACATTGTAAAATAGACACTTTGGGGGGAGAGAAAAAATAACCAGAAATATTAACATAGAAAGCGTGTAAGTCCATCTTCTGCCTATAACTGACTGGAATACCTAAAATAAGACTACAACATGCCCAGTCAAGGAGGTTTCTGCACAGCCTCTGCATTACATAAGACCACAGGTAGAATCCTGAACATCATCCATAATCTTCAGAGTTGGGAAATGTCCACTTGAAAGGACAAGCAGATCAGCCTGGAACAGTAAGAAGAACAGAAGATATTTCTTGAAAGAAAAACTGACAGATAAATACAAAACAATACAGGCAGACCAACTGATTATTACAAGAACAAGCAAGTTGCTCACCCAGGAGACATTAAGGCAAGTAGTTGGGTTCCCTCAGAGCAAACCTCCTTCTCAGACTAAGACTCAATGGGAATACACGCGCTTATTGCTGACCACATTCGTCACTGATAAGGGGAAGTGAGGGAAAAACAGCAATGCAGCTGCAAGCTAAGCCCTACAACATTCAATAGACTCCTGTGAACCCGGGTGGAGACCTGGTTGGACAGCAGTGTTGCAAGACCTGGGGAAAGTTGGGCCCAGAGTCAGTGACATAGCCACAGAGGACTAGAGTGGAGAGTGAAACGTCCAGCTGATGAGGAGAGGGCATATGCATAAGAATACCACCACTTGCAGATAATATCCACTTGAACTGGCTTCAATGACTGTATGATGAGAGCTCAACTAGAAGAAGAAAGAAGAGGGGAAAAAAGAGTATACAATTTGATGAAATTGACCTACACCTATGGATGCAGTAGCTCAAAAGGGGGAACACTTCTTTACAGCAAGGTTCATTCCCATCCATTCCTTACACAAAGTAGACAGGGATGGGCAACTTGGACATTGGCTACCAAAAGTCGGGGGGCTACAAAGGCAAGAAGTGACTGGCTTCCAAGCTTTCAAGAGGGACCCTAGATCCAGAGGGCATGGAGGAAGGTAGAGTCCTCACTGAGTAGTATCCAATCTGTCTTGGCGGGACTAATGAAAGGAAATGCATATAGGTGTCTTGTGATTCAATGGTGAATAATTGCTATCAGGAGTGATTGTGAGTGTTGGAAATGTAAAGGTTTTGTAGCAAGGAGGGGAGTGATTGACTTTGCAGTCTAGAAGCGAAGGTCCCTGGGACCATCAAAGGAGAAGAGCAGAGAGCGGGACCCTACCCAGAGAGGCAGTCATGCCAGAGATGGAGGCAGAGATGATGACTTGGAGAGATGGAACGACTGGGGACTTTATACCTGGAGAGGGACAGGGGCTGTGTGCTGACGACCGGGGGGCATTCTTGCATGGTATACCCTTTGGTTGGTTGATGATGCATGGAGGGGTTTGTAACCATGGCAATGAAACGATATACGATTGGATGACTGTAAAACTAATGTTCTCCCATGTAAATGATTACATAACTCGCAAGAAAACATTAAAAAAAGAAAAAGATAGCATTCAAATGCCATGCTACAAAACATTATGGAACCATTGAAAAGAATAATATAGATCTGTATTGATTGCCTGGGAAAGATATGTACATCCTATTGCTAAAATTTTCCATTACAACAGAATAATACGGATAGTAAAAATTAAAAAAAAAAAAAAAAAGTTGTACTCCTACAAATCTGAAAACTTAGAAGAGATGGATACATTAAAAAAAAAAAAAAATACAACCTACCTAAACTTACACAAAGTGAAGTAGAAAACTTGAACAGGCCTATAACAAAAGAAGAAATTGATCAGGTCATCAAAAAAAATCCCAACCAAAAGAAGTACAGGCCCAGATGGCTTCATGGGTGAGATTTAGCAAACATTCAGGGAAAAGCTGTCACCAATTCTACTCAAATTATTCCATAATATAGAGGAGGATGGAAAACATACTAATGCATTTTATTAAGCAAGCATAACCCTCATACCACAACCAGGGAAAAATTTCACCAAGAAAGAAAATTATAGTACAATATCCCTCATGAACAGAGACGCAAAAATTCTCAACAGAATCCAGCAACACATCAAAAAAAATAATACATCATGACCAAGTGGTTTTCATAAAAGGGATGCAAGGATGGTTCAACATTAGAAAAACCATCAATGTAATCCACCATATAAATAAGAAAAGAGAAAAGAACCATAGGATCATATCGATTGATACAAAAAAAGGTATTTGACAAAATCCAACATCCATTCCTGATAGAAACACTCAACAAAGTATGAATTGAAGAGAAAGTCCTCAACATGATTAAGAGCATATGTACAAAACAAACAGCCTACATTATTCTCAATGGAGAGAAACTGAAAGCCTTCCCTCTTCAAACAGGAACCAGACAAGGACGCCCTTTGTCACCACTCCTATTCAACATTGTGCTGGAAGTCATGGCAAGAGCTATACGGCAACAAAGGAAAATTAAAGGCATCCAAATGGGGAAAGAAGAAGTACAACTCTATCTGCAGACAATATGATCATCTACATAGAAAACCCCAGACTCAGTAAAACAGCTCCTACACCTCCCTGGAAGATTCAGCAAAGTGGCAGGATAGGAGATGAACATACAAAATCAGTTGGATTCCTCTGTACCAATAATGACAGTGCTGAAAAGGACATTTGGAAAGCAATACCATTTACAGTAGCCACTCAAAAGATGAAATATCTAGGAATAAATGTAACCAGAGAAACAGAACCTATACAAAGAAAACTACAAAACACTACAATCTTTCTATTGTGATGTTTCTGGCTATAACACCCGCCCCCCCTTCCCCAAGTGTAGGCAAGGGAAACTAAGATTCAAAAGACTGCCAAGCATCTTAACATTATTCTCATCTTTTATACTTTCAAACCGTGCCTCAATTCCTGCATCCTGAAGCCATGTTGTTCCAATGTTGTGCATTCATCATCATTTACCGCTGCCCCACTTAGCCCATGGGAAGCTGCCTAACTATTTTCCCATCCACCTTGTTCTTCCATTCCCCTCCCCCTCAGCAATCAAGCTTTCCTGTGTCTATTCCCACCCTGTGCTCTATCTTCCCCTCCCTCCCTCCCCTGCTTTCATCCTATACATCCCAGTGATCAACAATTATATACATAATTTCCCCCCATTTAGGGTGGGTTCTTTTTCTTAGTCTTTTACAGTAATAGTCCTATGTAGTATTTCTCCTTTTGTGGCTTACTAATTTCACTCAGCATAATGTCCTCAAGGTTCATTCATGTTTTGTGGTGGCTTGCAGCTTCCTTTTTATTGTTCAAGGTAGCATAGTATCTCATTGTGTGTATGTACCACAGTTTATTTATCCATTCTTCAATTGATGGGCATTTTGGCTGTCTCCATCTTTTTGCTATTGTAAATAGTGCTGCTATGAACATTGGTGTACATGTATCTACTTGTGTTATGGCTTGTATTTCTTGTGGGTAAATACCAAGTAAAGGAATTGCTGGATCATAAAGTATTTCTATTTCCAACCTTCTGAGGAAACGTCATTTTGTTTTCCAGAGTGGTTGGATGATTTTGCAATCCCACCAACAATGTCAGAGGGTGTCAGTCTCTCCGCATCCTCACCAGCATTTATTGTCCTCTACTTTTTTTATCTTTACGGTTATTGCTGGTGTGAGATGATATCTCATTGTTGTTTTGGTTTGCATCTCTCTGATGGCTAGTGCCGAGAACATTTCTTCATGTTTGTTGGCTGCCCGGATCTCCTCCTTGGTGAAGTGTCTGTTCATGTCCTGTGCCCATTTTTTGATTGGGTTATTTGTCTTTTTCTTGTAGTGGTATTGTAGTTTCCTATGTATTTTAGAAATGAGCCCCTTTTCTGATGTGTCGTTTCAAAAGATTTTTTCCCATTCTTTGTGTTCCTTTTGTACTCTTTTGGTGAAGTCTTTTGATGCACATAAATTTTAAGTTTTTAATATGTCCCAATCATCTATTTTGACTAATTTTATTTGTGTAATTTTCAAAATGTTTGATAGTCTTTGTATGCCGTGAATTAGAGCCCTCACATTTGTCCCTATCTTTTCATAATTTTGGGATTCACATTTAGGTCTTTAATCCATGCTGAGTTTGTTTTTGTATGGGGTGTTAGGTAAAGATCTTGTTTCTATTTTTTGCATATTGCTTTCCAGTTCTGCTAGCACCATCTGTTAAAGAGACTATCTCCTCCCCATGCAATATACCTAGACACTTTGTCAAAACTCAGTAGGCTGTATGTGGATGGGTTAATTTCTTGATTCTCAATTCTTTCCATTATCAATGTATCTTTCATTGTACCAGTACCAGGCTGTTTTGACCACTGTATCCATGTAGTAAATTTTGAAATTATTCAGTGAGAGGCCTCCAACCTTGCTCTTCTTCTTAAGCAGTGCTTTGCTTATCCTGGGTCTCTTTCTTTTCCATATAAAATTTGTAATTGCCTTTTCTATCTCTTTGAAGAATGTTTTTGGAATGTGGATTGGGATTACATCATATGTGTAAATTGCTTTGAGCAGTATTGACATTTTCACAATGTTGAGTCTTCCTATCCAGGAACATGGTATGTTCTTCCACTTCTGTAAGTCTCGTTTAGTTTCTTGTAGTAGTGTTTTTAATTTTCTTTGTATAGGTCCTTTGTTTCTCTGTTTACGTTTATTCCTAAATATTTCATCCTTTGGGTGGGTATTGTAAATGGTATTGCTTTCCTAATGTCCTTTTCAGTGCTATCATTGTTACTATAGAGAAATCCAACTGATTTTTTTTTAACATTTTATTGTGAATTATGTGATAGTTTACATGGGAGAACATTAGCTTTACATTCATCCTATCCTATATTGCTTCCCTGCCATGGCTACAATCCCCTCCATGCATCATCAACCAACCAGAGGGTATACCCTGCAAGCCTGCCCCCCGGTCGTCATCACACAGCCCCTCTCCCTCTACGGGTCCAATGTCCCCAGACACTCCATCTCTCTACGTCATCGTCTTTGCCTCCTTCCCCAGCGTTACTGCTTGTCTGGGCAGGGTTCTGCTCCTCTCCCTTGATGGTTCCAGGGACCTCTGCTCCTAAACTGCAGAGTCAATCACTCACCTTTACATTTCCAACCCTCACAATCAGTCCTGATAACAATTCTTCACTGTTGTATCACAGGAGACCTGACTGCGTCTGCTTTCATCAGCCCTGCCTAGACAGATTGGATAATACTAAATGGAGAGTCTACCTTGCTCCATGCCCTCTGGATCTAGGTTCCCTCTTGAAAGCTTGTAAACCAGTCACTTCTTGCCTCTGTAGCTCCCTGATTCTCATTAGCCAATGTCCAAGTTGCCCATTCTTGTCCACTCTGTGTATGGAGGGAGTGGGAATGATCCTCGCTGTGAAGATTTGTTTCCTCTTTTGAGCTATTGAATCCATAGGTGTTGGTCAAGATCATCAAATCGTATCAGATTACTCTGTTTTCCCTCTTCTTTCTTCTTCTAGTTGAGCTCTGATCATCTAGTCATTGATGGGTATTGTCCGCAAGTGTGGGTGCACTTATGCATATGCCCTCTCTTCTTACCAGCTGGGTGCTTCACTCTCCACTCCAGTCCTCTGTGTCTATGGCACTGTCTCTGGGCCCAAGAGTCCACAATGCTGGCCAACCAGGTCTCCACTCAAGTTCACAGGAGCCTGTTGAACATTGTAGGGCTTAACTTGCAGCTTCATTGCTGTTTTTCCCTCACTTACCCCTATCAGTGATTAACGTGGTCACCAATCAGAGCATGTATTCCCATTGAGTCTTAGTCTTGGAAGGGGCTTTGCCCTGAGAGGACCCAACTACTTTCCTTGATGTGTCCTGGGTGAGCAACTTGCTTGTTCTTGTAGTAATTAGTTGGTTTGCCTATATTGTTTTGTATTTTTCCTGTGGGTCTTTCTTTCAAGAAGTATCTTCTGTTCTTCTAGCTGTTCCAAGCTGGGTTTTCTTGTCCTCTCAAGTGGAAATTTCCCACCTCAGAAGATTTTGAATGCTGTTCAGGATTCCACCTAAGGTCTTATGTGATGCAGAGACTCCGTAGGAAGCCTCCTTCACTGGGCGTATTGTAGCCCCATTTTAGGAATTCCAATAGATTATAGGCAGAAGACGGACTTACAAGCTTTCTATCGTGATATTTCTGGCTATTCCTTTCTGTCTACCTCAAGTGTCTAATTTATAGTGGTGTGCCAGGGAAAACAGGATTCAAAAGACAGCCAAGAGTCTTAATATTATTTCTCCCCTTTTCCCCATTCCAACCATGTCTCACTCCCTGTTTCACAGGGCCCAGTTATTCCAAAGCAGTGCATACAATATTTATCTCTGTAGCACTTCAGATTCATATTCATCCTATTGTATTTCCTTTCATTGCAATGATTACAATCCCCTCCATGCATCATCAAATAACCAAAGGATATGACCCACAGTCCCACCCCCCCCTGGCTGTCAGCAAACAGCTCCTCTCCATCCCTGAGTCCTATGTCCCCAGTCACTCCATCTGTCCACGTTATCATCTCTGTCTCCATTCCTGGCTTCACTGCCTCTCTGGGTACTGTCACATTCTCTGCTCCTCTCACTTGATGGTCCCAGAGACCCTTGCTCCTGGGCTGCAAAATCAATCACATTTCTCTTCTCTCTGGCCACTTTTAGAATCTTTCCTTGTCTTTGATTTTGGAGAGCTTGATTATTATATGTCTTGATGACTTTGTTTTGGGGTCTATCTATCCTTCCAGGCATGCCTTTGGCTTCTTGAATATTTATCTTCTCATCTGTCAAAATGTTAGGGAAATTTTCATCCAGAAGCTCTTCAACTGTTTCCTCTGATTCTTCCTGTTCTGGAATGCCAATAAATCTTAAGTTGTTCCTCTTCATGTTATCCAGCATGAATCTTAGACTCTCTTCAGATTTTTTTTTATCCTTTTTTCAGTTTGCAATATCTTAGCAGTATTTGTCTTCCAGCTCGCTGATTCTGGCTTCCATCTCTTCTATTCTGCTCCTTTCCCTTTTCAGCATATTGTCCATTTCTGATATTTTATTATTAATCATCTGGACCTCTTTTTGTAGGTTTTCAATTGTTTCCAATGCTGTATCAATCTTATTTGATTGCTCTTGTAGTACTTTCATGACTTTTTCCTTGTTTTCCTACACCCTTTTTTGCAGCATTTGAATTTGTTTCCATATCATTCTTCTGAATTCTTTCTCAGACATATCCAAAACCTGCTCTTCCTCTTATTGAAAGCCTTTTTCTGTCTCATTTGTCTCAGCTACTCTCTTCTGTTTGGGGACATGTTTTGATATCTTTTGTTGTTTTTTGTTTGTCATTTTCGATAGTTATGTGGTTTTTTTAATGCATAAGTGGATGATTGTTGTGTTACTCAGCTTACTGATTGTCTCCTGGTGGATATGATCAGGAGATAGGCTTCCCTTTATTCTTCTTGGATCAACTATCAACACTCACAGAAGCAGCAATCAGGAGATCAAACGATGTATTGTATTAAACAAATCTGCTGCACAAGACCTTTTTAAATTGTTGAAGAACAAAGATGTCAGCTTGAGGACTAAGGCACGCCTGACCCAAGCCATGGTATTTTCAATAACCACATATTCATTTGAAAGCTGGACACTGAATAAGGAAGACCGCAGAAGAATTGATGCTTTTGAGTTATGGTGTTGGGGGAGAATATTGAAAGTGCTATGGGCTGCCAAAAGAACCTGTAGATCCACTTTGGAAGAAGTGCAGCCAGAGTGCTCCTTGAAGGCTAAGATGGCCAAACTTCGTCTCTCACACTTCAGATATATTGTCCAGAGGGACCAGTCGCTGGAGAAGGATATCATGTTTGGAAAGGTGGAGGGTCAGAGAAAAAGAGGATGATCCCTAAGGAGATGGATTGGCCAAGTGGCTGCATCAATGGACTGAAGCGTGGCAACAGTAGTGAGGTTGGCCGAGGATCGGGCAGTATTTTCGTTTTGCTGTGCATAAGGTAGCTATGAGTAGGTTCTGACTCGATGGCACCTAACAACAAAAACATGTTCATGAGGGATATTGGTTTTTCTCAGAGATATCCTTCCTTGGTTTTGGTATGACGGTTATGCTTGCTTCAGAAAAATTCTTAGAACGTTTTTCATCCTCTTCTATATTGTGGAATAATTTGAGTAGAATTGTTGACAGCTCTTCCCTGAATGTTTTGTAGAACTTACCCGTGAAGCCATCTGGGCCTGGACTTCTTTTGGTTGGGAGTTTTTTTAATGACCGGATCAATTTCTTCCTTTGTTATGGGTCTGTTCAAGTTTTCTACTTCACTTTGTGTAATTTTAGGTAAGGTCGTGTTTTTCTAAAAATGTATCCATCTATTCTAAGTTTTCAAATCTGTTGGAGTACATCTCTTCATAGTTTTCTGTTATTATTCTTTTGATTTCATTTGATTCTGTTCTGACATCACCCATGTGATTTCTAATGCTAGTTATTTCTTTCTTCTCCTTTTCTTTTGTTAGTTTTGCCAATAGTTTGTCTATTTTATTAATCCTTTCAAAGAACCAGCTTCTTGTCCTGTTGATTGTTTCTATAGTTTTTCTTTTTTCCATCTCATTTATTTCTGCTCTCATCTTTATCATTTATTTTATTTTGGTGACTGTAGCTTCCTTCTGTTGGTCTGTTTCTAATTGTTGGAGATGCTATGTTAATGTGTTAATTTTGGTTCTTTCTTCTTTTGGGATGTGTGCATTTATTGCAATAAACTGTCCTTTTCTCACAGCTTTCACTGTGTCCCAGAGATTTTGCAATGTTCTGTTTTCATTCTTGTTTATTTTTAGGACCTTTGTGAATTCACGTTTAATTTCTTCTTTTACCCAGTCGCTTTTCAGCAGGGTGTTATTCAGTTTACATGTATTCAACTTTATTTCCTTGGTCTTCTTATTGTTGATTTCTAGTTTTAGAGCATTGTGGAATGAAAAGGTGCTTTGTAGTATTTTGATGTTTGTAAATTTATGGAGGCTTGCTTTGTGACCAACACATGGTCAATTCTGGAGATTGTTCCATGTACACTGGAAAAGAATGTATATTGTACTGTTGTTGGGTTGAATGCTCTGTACACATCTAGTAGGTCAAGTTGATTGATTGTGTTGTTTAGTTCCTCTGTAACTTTGTCGAGTTATTTTCTTGTTGTTCTGTCCCTTTTCAAAAGTGGCATATTAAAATCTCCCATTGTAAATGCAGATTTATCTATTTTCTTTCTTGAGTTCTAGTAAGGTTAGCTTCATATATCTTGGTGCTCTTTCATTGGGAGCGTAGATATTTATTATGGTTACGCTGTCTTGCTCAATTGATCCTTTGATCATGAGATAGTGTCCTTCTCTATCTCTTATGCTGGTTTTTGTCTCAAAATTTACTTTATCCAAGATTAGAATTGTCACTCCTGCTTGTTTATTGTTGCAATTAGCTTGGTATATTTTTTTCCATCCTTTTACATTAAGTCTGTTTTTTTTTTTTTGTGTGTGTGTGTGGTGTGTCTCTTGCAGGCAGCATTTTGAAGGGTCTTGTTTTCTTATCCATTCTGCCACTCTGTCTCTTCACTGGTGCATTCAGTCCATTGACATTCAATATAATTATCAATAGGTATGAAATAACTGCTGCCATTATGTTAATTTTTGGTAGTGCTGTTTATTCCTTTGTTCTACATGCCTTCTTGTGCTGACTTTGTGTTTTTTGTTCTATTTATTGTTGGTTTCTTCTTAATTTTCATGTTTGCTTGTTCTGCTTGGAAGTTCATTTTCATGGTAAATTGTGAATTATTAACTTTCTTTGGGGTTACCTTATCATCTGTTAAATTTTTCCTCCATATAAGACAATCTATTGTATCCTGTAATCTACCTAACTTCCTCACCACCTGGATCTCTGTTCCTACGTTTTTCCCTTCTTTGACATTGTTATTATTTTGATCTTCCATTCACCTCCCAGCTCCTCTGAAGTCATTGGTGTAATTTGGTTTTGTACTGGACTCTGCTAGCCATCGTTTGTGTTTCAGGTAGTGTTGCCATGCCTGTCAATCTCTGGTTATTGTCTGTTGCAAATGTCACTGCACAGCTTTTAGCTCCAATTCCCTGTGCTGGTCTGGCTGTAGCCCCACCTTCTGACCTCTGTCTGGGCGGGTTGGCTGCAGCAGAGGGAATCCTGTGTCTTGACTGATTTCTAATCGCAATATTTTCCTTTATACTATGATTTTTCCACTGACAGTTGTAGGAAACTGACGCCCTGACCCTTATGTTAGATCCAGAGCTCTGGTGCTGTTCCGTGAGAGCAGTGTCTCTGGGTTTTTAGCCCCTCCTCCCCGGAGCCTGTCCTACCTGATTCTGCTCTGCCACCACCAAACCGGAAGTCCAATTTATTTTATTTTTATTTTTATAGAGAGAATATTATGGCAAATACTCTGATAGCGTAGTAGTTACGAATCGGGCTGCGAGCCGCAAGGTCAGCAGTTCGAAACTACCAGCGGTTCCACGGGAGAAAGATGAGGCGATCTGCTCCTGTAAAGATTTACAGCCTCGGAAACCCTGTACAGGGTCACTATGAGTCGGAAGCAACTCCACGGCACATAACAACAACAACAACAACCCTGAATAAATGGAAGTGTGGATAATATTAAGTAATTTGTTTTGATTCTCATTTCTTTTATCTATTAAGCTTAGTTGTGCTCTGTTACTATACTAGTTTGGGGCATATGGATGAGGAATGCAAGGGGTTAAGGAAATGAATGGCATAAAAGATTATTACAGAAAATGAATTGTACAGAATATAAGATATTATTTATTTTTAAAGTGTTTTGTCACGTATAATTGTTGTTGTTAGGTGACATAGAGTTGGTTACAAATCATAATGATAGCACAATAGAACAAAACACCACCAGCCCTATGATATTCTTTCAATCATTGTTATGGTTAAGCCTATTGCTGCTGTCATTGTGCCAATCCATCTCATTGGGAGACTTTCTCTTTTTCAATGATCCTCCACTTTTCCCAGCATGATGTCCTTCTCCAGGGACCAGTCCCTCGTAATGACATATCTGAAATATGAGAGACAATGTCTTACCTTCCTTGCTTCTAAGGAACACCCTGACTTTCCTTCTTATAACACATACTTATTTTCTCTTCTGGCAGTCCATGGTACCTTCAGTATTCTTCCCTGTCACCACAACTCAGCAGTATCAATTCCTCTATGGTCTTCCTTATATATTTTCCAAATTTGACATGCTTGTGAGGCTATTGAAAATACCGTAGCATAGGTCAGCCTCACTTTAGTCCTCAAACTGTTATCTTTGCTCTTCAGCACTTTAAAGAGGTCTTGTGCAGCAGATTTGCCTGATGTAATATGTCTTTTGATTTCTTGGCTGGTGCTTGCATGACTTGATTGTGGATTGAAGCAAAATAATGTCTTTAACAATTTCAAACTTTTGTCCATTTAACATGATGTTATTTATAGATCCAGTTGTGAAGACTTTTGTTTTCTGTACAATGATGTGCAACCCGTACTGAAGTTAGTACCTTTTGAACTTCATCAGTAATTATCTTAAGTCCTCTTTACCTTCTGCAAGCAAGGTTGCATCATCTCCATATCACAGGTTGTTAATAACTCTTCCTTCTATCCTGATATCATGTTCTTCTTTATATTATTCGGTCTCTTGGATTATTTGCTCAGCATACAGATTGAATAAGTATGAGTAGTATTTTGTGATTTTCCTTGTATAGACTTTTTTTTATCTCTGATTAGAATTAATTCTAAGTATTTTATCCTTTGGGTAGCTATTTTTAATGCTACTGTTTTCCTAATTTCCTTTTCAGAGCTACCTTTATTAGTATTGAGGGATCCAATAGATATTTGTTTGTTGATCTTGTACCCTGCCACTTTGTTGAATCTTCCAGTGAGTTCCATTACTTTTTTTTGCTGAGTCTTTGGGATTTTCTATGTATAGGATAATATTATCTAAAAATAGAGAGTTTTACTTCTTCTTTGCCAATTTGAATGCCTTTAACTTCCTTTTCTTGTTTTACAACTCTGGCTAAGACTTCCAACACAATATTGAATAATAGTGGAGATAAAGGCATCCTTGTCTGGTTCCTGTTTGCAAAGGTAATATTTTCAGTTTCTCCCCATTGAGAGTGATATTGACTGTTGGCTTTGTATGTATGCTCTTAATTATGTTGAGGAATTTCCCTTCAATTCCTACTTTTTGAGTGCTTTTATCAAATATGGGTGTTGGATATTTTCAAATGCCTTTTCTGCATCAATTGATATGATTATGTGGTTCCTTTCCTCCCTTTACTAATATATGGCAGATTATATTAATTGTTTTTCTAATATTCAACCATACTTACATCTCTGGTATGAATCTCATTTGGTCATGATATATTATTTTCTTGATATGTTGTTGAATTCTTTTGGCTAGGCTTTTGCTGAGAAATTTTGCACCTATGCTCATGAGAGATAATATAATTATAGTTTTCTTTTTTAATGGTTGATTTCCCTGGATTTGGCATGGTGAATGTGCATGCTTCATAAAATATATTATGAAGTTCTCCATCCTTTTCTTTGTTCTGTAATAGTTTGAGTAGAATTGGTACCAGCTCTTCTCTGAATGCTGCATGAAATTCACAGGTAATAACATTCAGCCCTGGAGGGGTTTTTTGTTGGGAGTTTTCTGATAACTTGATCAATTTCTTCTTTTGTTATAGGTCTTTTCAAGTTTTCTACTTCACTCTGTGTAAGTTTGAGTAGATCATGTTTTTCTAAAAATGTATCCATTACCTCCAGATTTTCAAATTTGTTGGAGTACAACTCTTCATAGTATTCTGTTATTACCCTTTTTATTACCATTGGTTGTGTTGTGAGCTTACCCATGTGGTTTCTTATGCATGTTATTTGTGTCTTCTCCCTCTCTTCTTTTGTTACTCTGAATTTTATTAATGCTTTCAAAGAACTATCCTCTTGTTTTGTTGATAGTTTCTATAGTTTTTCTGTTTTCTATCTCATTTATTTCTACTCTAATCTTTATTTATTTTCTTCTGGTAACTGTGGGTCTACTTTTCTGGCCTTTTTTCTAACTGTTGGCGATGTTGTGTTAATGTGTTGATTTGGGTTCTTTTTTTTGGATGTGTGCATTTATTGCTATAAATTGTCCTCTCAGCACTGATTTTGCTGAGTCCCAAAGGTAAGTTGTGTTTTCATTCTCATTTTTTTCTAGAATTTTTTTTAATTTCCCATTTTATTTGTTCTACTACCCAGTAACTTTTAAGCCGGGAGGTATTCAGTTTCCATGTATTTGATTTTACTTCCTTGATCTTCCTTTTGTTGATGTCTAATTTTATAGCATTGTGATCTAAAAAGATGCTTTGCAGTATTTTGATGTTTTAAAATTTATAAAGACTTGATTTGTAGCCTAACACATGATCTATTCTGGAGAATGTTCCATGTGCACTGGAAAAGACTGTATGTTCTGTTGTTGTTGTATTGAATGCTCTGTACAGATCTCTGAGGTCAAGTTAGTTGATTGTGTTGTTTAGATCCTCTGCGTCTTTGTTGTGTTTCTTTCTGGTTGGTCTGTCCTTTTTCCAACGTGATGCATTAAAATCTCCCACTATTATTGCAGAATAATCTAGTCCTTTTTTCAATTCTATTAAGGTTAGATTTATGTACTTTGTTTCTCTTTTGTTGGGAGCATAGACATTTATTATGGCTCTGTCTTCTTTTTCAACTGACCCTTTAATCATGAGATAAAAATTTTATTTGTCTCTTATGATGGTTTTTGCCTTCAAGTTTATTTTATCAGAGATTAATCTTGTCACTGCTGCTTTTTTT
>NW_006408685.1:7125377-7132136 GCF_000296735.1 Chrysochloris asiatica
TTTTTTGGTTTGTTTTTGTCTATGTGTGGTGCTGCTGGTTTCTTTGTTCTGCCTGCTTTCCTGTGCTGAATTCATTCTTTTGTGCTTTTTCTTGTTAATTTCTTCATATTTTAATGTTTCCATAAGCTTCTTGGATTTTCCTTTTCTTGATTTGATGTGGAGGTATATTAAATTTCTCTGAGGTTACTCTATGTTTTGTTAATTCCTTCCACATTTTAAAGCAGTCTATTTTATCCTGAAATCTACCAAACCTCATCACCACCTGGATTTCTGTTTCTATACTTTTCTACTTTTCCTTTTTTTTTTTTTTGCTTTGTATTTGTCCTGATCCTAGACTAACCTCCCATATCTCCTGATTACATTCTGGTCATTTTGTTTTACGCTGAATTCTTCCTTTTCTGCACTGAGTTTTGGATGATGTTGTCATGCATGTCAATCTGTGATTGCTATCTACTCTTGTTGGTTCACAGTCCAAAGAACTCTCTTTATTATGCTTTGAAATGGTAACCTTTCTTTTACAAAAATCCCTTAATTTCTGTATATCCTGAAATGTTTTGATTTTGCCATCATTATTGATTGACCGTATTTTTGGGTTTGTGATTCTTGATTGGCAGTTTCTTTTTTCTTTCTGACTTTTTATATGTCTCTCCAGTTCCTTCTTGTCTGCCTGGTTTCTGCTGAGAAATCAGAGCTTAATGCTATTGGCTTTCCTTTGTAGGTAACACTTCTTTTTTTCCTTAGCTGCTTTTAGGATTCCTTCCTTGTCTTTGATTTTGAAGTTTGATTATGATATGTCTTCAGATTTTCTTTTGGGGTCTATCTAGCCTAGGGTTCGTTTAGCATCTTAAATGTTTATATTCTTGTTTTTGAAGATGTTAGGAAAATTTTCTTCCAGAAGCTCCTTGACTATCGCTTCTGTGGTTTCTTTGTCTTTTTCTGTTCTGGAATTCCAGTCAACCTCAAGTTATTCCTTTTCATGTTTTCTCACATGAATCTTAAGATTTCTTCAGATGTCTGTATTTTTTTTTTTCTGCTAGCTCTTCTATCTTAGAAGTATTGAGACATTTATCTTCAAACAAGCTGACTTCTTTCTTATTTTTTTTCTGACTTCTTTCTTATTTTCCTCAACCTTTCTGTGGAACATTTGGTTGCACCTCAGTATCATTCTCCTGAATTCTTTTTCAGGTAATTCCAAATCCTCTTCTCCCTCCACTGCAGTTTCTAGCTCCTCCAATTGGCAGTTTGAGCTACTCTGTATTGTTTTGAAATGTGAGCAGAAATATTTCTGTTGCATTTTAGGCATCATGGTGTTGTTTTATTTATATTAATTAGATTAATGCATATTGATGTATTCTTAAGCACTTCCTAGGTGCCTCACGGTAGGTGTTATCAGGAGATGGACTATTCTGTTCACTGCTCTTACAGCTTAATTCAGAGTGTTTTTAGGAAATGTTGGTTTTAGATGATGCTCTGGTGTTTAACAGCTGCTATTGGCTCTTGCACAGTTGGTGTGGTTTTGTACATTGAAATTGTATGTTGGTTGTATGGCTGCAGTTGTTGTCTCCTTTTAGGTGTGGCAAGAAGAGAAAGAGCCTCCCACAAGATAGAAGGAGGACCAAAAATAAGACATAAAAATGAAAGTTGGAAGTCATAAAAACCCAGGAAAAAATAAATATAAAGCCTATTAAACTGGGAAAAAAAACTCCATGGGAAAGTATGAGTAATTCTTTAGCACCAATTAATGGACTCTTGCCTTCAAAGCCACTTAAAATTTCTCGATGTCCCTGCTCTGCATCTGTGATCTAGCACAGACTTTCTTTACTTTTCCTCCCGTCATATGCATTCAGCTGCTTCTCCTAGTGAGAATCAGCCCAGTGCTGGCTAGTCCCGCTTTGGAAGAGACTCCTGGTACAGGATCCTCCTATTGTCTTCTTCCGCTTCTGTTCTGCACATCTCAAACTTCGCAGTGCAGATCCTTCCACGTGTAGTGCAGATCCTTCCGCGTGTAGTGCAGATTCTTCCATGTACAGTGCAGATTCTTCCATGTGCAGAGCAGACCCTTCCGAGTGGTGCCAAAACTTCCATGCCTGGCATTGAAACTTCCCTGGTTGTCTACTCATAGAGGTCTACCCTCTAGTCACCAAAGCGGAGATGAATAGACAGATCAAAAGAAATGAAAGAAAAATAAAATAAAAAACTAAAAACTTGCACCTTTGTGTCTGCATATCACTATCAGGTTTTTGCACTTGGAGTGTTCTCTCGTCCCTCTATCTGCTCACTCCCATTCAAAATGGTTGTGGCAGGGCACGTTGGCCACTCCAAATCAGAAGCCTTTCTTGCTTCTGTTCCAATTCTTACTCCCGGTAAGCACTCAATCTACTTTTTTATCCCTTTATCTGAAGTTGAGAGTTCTGGGACTGTCCACTGAATCTGTTTCATCCTGTTTTGTGTATGTGTTTACTAACAGGAGTTTGCACTATCTTTCTGCCTAGTTCACTTTCAAGCCCAGCCCTTGACCGTTTGTTTTTGGTACAGTGACTCTGTGAAAACCTTAAATATTATTTTGATGCTTTCTGCATCATTCAATATATTGCCCACAGACTCCTTCAATATGCATGTCAAGACTTGAATTTTTTCTTCACTTCTTTCAGTTGAGAACTTCTGAGTGTGTTCTTCCCTTTTGTTCTAATTCCAGGTCTTTGCACAGTTCATTATAATACTTTACTTTGTTTTCTCAAGTTGCCTTTTGAAATTTTCAGTTCAGCTCTTTGACTGCCTCATTTCTTTTCGGTTTAGAATTTCTAAGCTGGAGAGCAAAATTTTGACATCCATTTTGTTTTCTTTCTTTAAAGTTACCTTTTGCTTTCTTCTTGTATGATGTTCTTGATGTGATCCCACAGCTTTTGTGGTCTTTGGTCATTAGTGTCTAATGTATTAATTATTGTCTTGAGATGGTGTCTAAATTTGTCAGATACATTCTAGGTCATATTTTTGCTCTCATGGACTTGTTTTAATTTATTTCAGCCTCAGCCTAAACTTACATATGAGTAATTAGTGGTCTTTTTCACTTTCTGCTCTGACCTTGTTTAGGCTGGGGATATTGGTCTTTTCCACATATATAGTTAATTTGTATTCCATCTATTGAGGGCCATGTATATAATTGTCTTTTATGTTGTATAAAAAGAAGTGTTTGTAGTTAATAAGTCATTGATCTTGCAGAATTCTGTCATGCCATTTGTAAAATCATTTTTATCACCAAGGCCATATTTTTCAAGTACTGATCCTTCCTCTTTGTTTCCAATCTTCATATTCCATTTATCAGTGATTATCAATATATCTTGATTGCATATATGATCATTTCAGACTGAAGAATTGATAGAATTTTTCAATTTCATCATCTCTGATTTTAAGGATTGATGTGTAAATCTGAGTAATAGTGGTGTAAACTGGTCTTGCAAGTATGGATATTATCCCATCACAGACAGCATTGTACTTCAAGATAGATCTTGAAATGTTCTTTTTGGTGATGAATGTGATGTCATTCCTATTGACTTTATCATTTCCAGCATAGTAAACCATATGATTGTCAGATTCAGAATGGCCAATACAATTCCATTTTTGCTCATTAATGCCTAGAATATCGATATTTATGTTTTCCAAATCATTGTTGACATCTTCTAATTTTCATGGTGGTGGTTATGTGCCGTGGTATTGGTTCCGATTCATAGCAACCATGTACAGGGTTTCTGAGGCTGTAAATCTTTATGGGAGCAGAAAGCCTCACCTTTCTCCTGCGGAACAGCTGGTAGTTACAAATTGGGATGCGAACCTTACAGTCAGCAGTTCAAAACTACCAGCTATTCCATGGGAGGAACATGAGGCTTTCTGCTCCCATAAAGATTTACAGCCTCAGAAACCCTGTACTGGGTCACTATGATTCAGAACCGACTCCACGGCATATAACAACAACAACAGTTTTTAGATTTATATTTTTACGTTCCATGTTCTAGTTATCAATGGATGTTTACAGCTGCTTCTCCTAATTTGAGTTGTGCCCCATCAACAGACGACGGTCCTAAAAGCTTTACACTATGCACATCATCATGGTCAACTCTTCTTTTATCAGGAACCTCTTCCCAAATCATATTTTGAATGCCTTCCAACCTGTGGGGCCCATCTTCTGGCACTATATTTGACAATACTGTGGTGCTTTTCATAATGTTTGAATCTTCTAGTACTGAATCTGACAACGTTCCTCTGCTATTCATTGGTATTTTAGTGGTTAAACATTCAGAAGTAGTCCACCTCTCCTTCCTAGTCTTTCTTTTTATGGAAGCTCTATTGATACCTGTCCATACTGGGTGACCCTGCTGGTTTTTAGAATACTAGGGGTAACTTCCAGCATCACAGCAATATGAAAGCCACCACACAAGTGGTGTTTTGTCATCTACTTGAAGAAAGTAAATTTATAAAGATATGAATGACTTTAAATAGCATTTCATGAGATTTTAAGAGAGGACAAAAAGTCAGAACCATTATGTAATTCTCCTAAGTCATGTATAGAGGTATTTTTATTTTGTTTTGTTTGGGGATTTTTTTAGTGATAACAACCAGACTAACAATGAGCTCTCTTATCATAGTGAGTTATAAGTTGGGTTGCTAATTGAGAGGTCAGCAGTTCAAAAGTACGAGTCACTCCACTGGAAAAAGATGAGGCTTTCTGTTCCCATAAAGATTTACAGCCTCACTAATCCTATACAGTGTCACTATCAGGCAGAACTGACTCAATGGCACAAAGCCACAACCACCACCCAGACTAATAAGTATTTCTTCGTAAAGCTCATTTTATTCTTTTTTAAATTTTTTTATAACATAACTTTTAAAAAAAAAATTTTCACATTTTATTGTGCTTTATATGATATTTTACACGAGAGAACTTTAGTTTTACATTCATTCCATCGTATATCGTCTCATTGCCATGGTTCCAATCCCCTCCATGCATCTTCTTCCGACCAAAGGGTATACCCTATAAACCCACCACCTACACTCCCTCCCCCCCCATTCTTCAGGACCCAGTCCCTCTCCCTCTTAGATCCAAAGTCCCCATCCGCTTCATCACTCCATGTCATCGTCCCTGCCTCCATCTCGGGCCTCGCTGCTTCTCTGGGTAGGGTCCCGCTCTCGGCTCTTCTCCATTGATGGTCCCAAAGACTTCCGCTCCTAGACTGGAGAGTTAATAACTCCCTTCGTTGCTACCAAACATCTACCTTTACATTTCCAACCCTCACAATCAGTCCTGATAACAATCATTCACTATTGTATCACAAGTGACCCTTCTGCATTTCATTTCATCAGCTCCGCCTAGACAGATTGGATAGTACTCACTGGAGATTCTGCCTTCCTCCATGCCCCCTAGCTCTAGGTTCCCTCTTGAAAGCTTGTAAGCCAGTCACTTCTTGCCTTTGTGGTCCCCCAACTTTGGGTATCCAGTGTCCAAGTTGCCCATCTCTATCTACTCTGTGTGTGGAGGGGGTGGGAATGTTTCTTGCTGTGAGGGTTTGTTTCCTCTTTTGGGTTACTGCATCCATAGGTGTTGATCAAGTTTATCAAATTGTCTCAGATCACTCTTTTTTTCCCCCCTCTTCTTTCTTCTCCTGGTTGAGCTCTGATCATCCAATCATCAGGACCAGGTCATGTGGGTACCTTCTGCAAGTGTGGGTGTTCTTGTGCGTATGCCTTCTCTTCCTATCAGCTGGTAGCTTCATTCTACACTCTAGTCCTCTGTGGCCACGCTGCTGACTCTGGGCCCAGGATTGAACATTGTAGGGCTTAGCTTGCCACTTCATTGCTGCTTTTACCCCACTTTCCCCTATCAGCGATGCGTGTGGTCACCAATCAGGGCATGTATTTCCATTGAGTCTTAGTCTTGGAAGGGAGTTTGCATTAAGGGGACCCGGCCACTTGCCTTGATGTTTCCTGGACAAGCAAATTGTTTGTTCTTGTAGTAACAGTCCATGTGCCTCTATTGTTTTGTATTTTTCCTGTAGGTCTTTCTTTCAAGAAGTATCTTCAGTTCTTCTAACCGCTCTAGGCTGGTTTACTTGTCCTTTCAAGTTGGAAATTCCCATCTCTGGAGATCTGGATGTGGTTCAGGCTTCTACCTACCGTCTTATGTATTGCAAAGGCTCCACAGGAATCCTCCTTCCCTGGGCACTTTGTAGCCCCATTTTAGGTATTCCAATCAGTTATAGGTAGAAGACAGACTTACAAGTTTCTATGGTGATGTTTCTGACTATTCCTTTCTCTCCCCATCTAGTGTCTATTTTATATTATAATGCAAGATTCAAAAGACTGCCGAGCATCTTAACATTATTCCCCCCTTTCCCCCATTCCAACCATGGGTCAATCTCTGTATTCCAGAGCCCTGTAGTTCCAAGGTTATACATGCATCATTCTTAATCTCTGTCCCACTTAGCCCATTCAAACATGCCTACTTGTTCTCCCATCTACTTTATTCTTCCGTTTCCCTCTCCCTCCTTGTATATTGCCCCCCTTCCCTAGCACCCAAACTTTCCTGTGTCTAATCCTTACCCTGTGCTCCAACTTCCCTTCCCTCCCCTCACCCACCACCGACTTCCCAGCAATCAACAAAAAATTCCCCGTACCCCCCTTTAGTATGGTTTCTTTTTCTTAGTCTTTTACAGTAGTGGTCCTATGCAGTATTTCTCTTTTTGTGACTGACTAATTTCACTCAGCATA
>NW_006408685.1:7134274-7142716 GCF_000296735.1 Chrysochloris asiatica
ATTTTGTTGAGAATTTTTGCATCTATGTTCATGAGGGATATTGGTCTGTAATTTTCTTTCTTAGTCATGTCCTTCCCTGGTTTTTGTATGAGGGTTATACTTGCTTCATAAAATGTATTAGGGAGTTTTCCATCCTCCTCTATATTCTGGAATCATTTGAGTAGTATTGGTGACAGCTCTTCCCTGAATGGTAGAATTCACCAGTGAAGCCGTCTGGGCCTGGACTTTTTTTAGTTGGGATAACATAACTTTTTATATGTTATATCTTATCAGTTGTTTTATTTAAGCACTTTGATTGTCTAACTCTGGCACTGTTATGTTTCTAAAGGAATAAGACTCTATTTTGACTTATAGCACAGTTAGAAAGCCACTATTTCTCTAACCAAACATTATTTTATTTGACTTTGGGATCTAGTTTTGATAGGTAATATTTAGATTTTTTTTAATTGTAAAATTTAAGTCAGACAGAAACTATTACTGAATTTTTGTAATTAAAAAATCTAAACATTGTCTACCAAAACTTTTTCTTTAAGTCAAATGAAATCATGATTTAGTTAGTGAACTGGGGCCTCCAAACCTAAACCTAAAATTGTTATTAAAAATTATTTTCCATTGTTTAATATAAATTATTAATATTAGTCCTCCAAAAGATCCTGCAATGTAGATGTTTCAAATGAGACTCTCCATGTCATATTTGTGAGTATTTCTTTCCACCAATTTCTGTCAGTTTGTTGTACTTTGATTACTTGTGTGTTCCTCTGATGTCACCAGTTTTTAAAATATCAGCAGGGTTGCCCATGATGGACAGGTTTCAACCAGAGGTTCGATACTAAAACAAACTAGGAAGAAGAAAAGCTGACTGCTTCTGAATGGTTATCTACTGAAAACCTTATGAATATCAAAGGAACACTGAGTAATATAGTTTTGGAAAGCAATCAAAATAACACTGGGGAATAGCTGCCACCTCAAAGTAGAGGTCATTTTAAAGAATTGAATGGAAAAAGCTTTCAAGATCTTCATTTGGTGGTGGGGCACTACTGAAAATGATAAGAAACAGCTGATAACGTCCGATAATAATCAAAACATCGAACATATGATGTATGAATCCAGGAAAATTGGGAGTCATCAGAAATGAAATGTGACACATAAAGATCTATATTCTAGGCATGAGTCAGCTGAAGTGGACAGATATTGGCCATTTTGAATGGACAATTATGGTTTACTATGCTACGAACGACAAACTGAATGGGAATCGTTTTGCATTCATCACTGAAAAAGCATTTCAAGCTCTGTCTTTAAATACAATGGTATCAGTTTCAGGATAATATCCACACACCTACAAGGAACACCAGTTAATACCACTATTATTCAAATTTAATCATCATCCACTAAAGCCACTGATAATGAAATTGAATAATTCTCTAACTACTTCAGTCTGAAATTGATCAAACATGCAATCAAAATGCATTGATCATTACTGGTGATTAAGATGTGAAAGCTGCAACCAAAGAGGAAGGAGCAGTAGTTGAAATATATGGCCTTGGTGATAGAAAAGATCCTGGAGATTGCATGCTAATAGTTTATAGGACCAATGGCATATACATTGCATGGAAATGCTGCTGCCTTCAGAAATATATAATTGTAGGTGAAGGTTATGTTGAGAAATAGTGACTTTACCTTTTGGTATTTTTGTTTAATAAAGCTTATCTATGAAATTGTAGCATTACTTTTTTTATATGTTTTATTGTTAATTATGTGATAGTTTACATGGGAGAACACTAGTTTTACATTCATCCTATCATGAATCATTTCATTGCCATGGTTACAATCCCCTCCATTGTAACATTACTTTTTAACTTTCTCTCATAGTCTTTGTTATTATCAGTGAGAATTAAAATCAATTTTTGGTGGCTAAAATTGATCGTCATTGGTTGTGGTGTTATAGGATAAGCACTGGAATGTTAACTGCAAGATTGGCAGTTTAAACCCACCAGCCACTCCTTGGATACCATATATAGGTTCAATATGACTTGGAACCGACTTGACAGTACTGAACAACAACAACAGTAGTTCTTATAAATGCAACCAGTAGCATTATTTCTGTGTTTTCTGACCTCATTTGATTTGTACATTATCTCTCAAATTTTTAAAATTTGGTTAACAAGTATCTGAAGCCTGTTGAAATTGTTAAATGTCGTCGAGTTGGTTCTAACCCATAGCAACCCTGTGTAGGGTTTCCAAGGAGCAGCTGATGAGCTTGAACCGTTGACTTTGCAGTTCAAATGGCTTTGCAGTCTGGCACATTAACCCACAGCCCACACCAGGAATTATTGGTGTTCTGTTAGAGACCATTAATAGCATGTTCTGCTTTCACTTAGGAAGTATAATATTTTTTTAAAGCTCTAATACATATTTTGGTGTACACTGTTCCTTCTTTTAGAAATTGTATAAAAGAGAAGTTCAACCTCCTTTTAAACCTGCTTCTGGAAAACCAGATGATACTTTTTGTTTTGATCCTGAATTTACTGCGAAAACACCCAAAGGTAATGTATATTTAAGTGTAAAATATTCAATTAGTTGGTAAAAAATTAACCTTGCTTTTTAGGTAAAAACAAAAATAATTTCTAATTTGCTTAGGGTGTTAGTTTGCCCTTTGTGGACATGTGGATCTTAAATCATTATACAACATTCGTTGGGCAACAGTATCATAGAGGCTTTAAGTGGGTAATATCTATGATGGAAGCAGGGACTAAGGCATAGTATGACAATATCATTGTTTTGTCACTTCTTTGACATGCTAATGCATTCAAGGGTAGGAGTTAAAATGAGATACACAAGAATTCTTCAAAATGTTAATGGAAAAATGGGATTAAAAGATAATTAATTTTTCCCATGAACTTTGTGAAACCCAGTTATATCACACTGATTCTTAACAGCTTTGATTTCATTATTTTTTACTTAAATTCAAGAATTCAGGGTGTGTGTGTGTGTATATATATATATATATATATATATATATATATACTATAGGATAGAATGGAGCCTTAGAAGAATATTATTGACATGAAAAAAAAAAAAACAACAACAACAAAACAACCATGATATATTGGTTGTGGTTGTGGTGGTGTGCTGTGGAGTCGATTCTGACTCATAGTGACCCTGAATAGGGATTCCAAGGCTGTAAATCTTTATGGGAGCAGAAAGCCTCATTTTTCTCCTGCGGAATGGCTAACAGTTTCACACTGCTTACCTTGAGGTTAGCAGGTTTTTAATATATCATTTACCTAAAAAATAGGTTCTGAAGCAAGATTGCAGTGTGAACCTATATTTGTTCATTTAAAGTTTAGAGGAATTAAAATGGTACAGGATTACCTTGGGGTGATAGAATAACTAGAGATGTTTTTCTATATTGTTCTATCACTTGCATTTTCCATCAGGCATTTTCTTTCCTATTTTTCATGTTCCGATTGCTTTTTATGTAGTTTTTGGTGATTTACAATTAGAGTTATAACACCGAATTTAATGCACTTTGCTTTTAGTGGTATCTGTTCCCATACATTCATTCAATATAGAATGCCTACTATTCACTAAGGAATGAGGATGCAACAGCGAACAGAACAGGTAAAAATTACTAACCATATGGAGTGTGCATGATAGTAGCCATAGGGGAACAAATAGTATATCGTTAATCAGACATATATTTTGTCAGATGATAACATTTAATAGTTTCATTAACATCCAAAGAAACATTGATGTTTTGTCTTCAAATTGTTTGTAATTTTAATAAAACATAACTATTTGAACATTAGATTCTCCTAGTTTGCCAGCCAGTGCTAATGCTCATCAACTCTTCAAAGGATTCAGCTTTGTTGCAACTTCCATTGCAGAAGAATATAAAATCACTCCTATCACAAGTGTAAATGTACTACCAGTTGTTCAGGTAAATGCCACTTAATCTGATTATTCATTTGGGGACACACCATTTTTGAGATCATTTCTCTCTGATTAAAGAGATAAAAAACATATATTTATAAGCATTACAAAGTGCTGTTTAACTTCTTTGTTTTTCTCTGGGAACAATTGTAATTGAAAGATGACTGGTTTAGGAAAAAAAAATAGATAGTAGTATCCTTTAATTATTTATTTTTGGAGGGTTTTGACATGAAAACATAATTATGCATAAACCAGTTGATTTATGGCATTGACAGAGTTCAGGGAGCCTGGAATTTAAGATTGACTCAGAATTTACTAAAGTCATTTAGTAGATAGATAGATAGATAGATAGATAGATAGATAGATAGATTTTGTTGGTTTTTTTCTTTGTTGTTAAGTGTCATCAAATTGGTACCAACTTTTGGTAACACTGTATAAGCTTTCCGAGGAGCAGCTGGTGGGTTTGAACTGTTGATCATGTCCAATGCTGATCCTATAGCACCACACCAGGAGTCCCATAGATATAGATACATATGTTGTTGCTGTTGTTAAGGTTAGCAGTCCAGTGCTTATTCTACAATGGTACTGTAGATTTCCAGTCGCAAAATTGCTGGTTTAGTCTACCACCCACTCTTGGGAAGCCCTATACAATGACACTATGAGTCAGAACTGACTTACGACACGTAACAACAACATATAGACATCAATAAAACTACTCTGCAATGAGTTCGTATTGAATTTTTAAATCTATGTTGAGTATAAATACAAGAGATGATTTTAAAATCATGGAAATATTTCATTCTCCTTAGTATTTTACTCTTTGAAAAACAGATAAATGGTAGTGCTGCACAGTTTGGTGAAGTATATGAAATGAAAGAGGATATTGGTGTTGGTTCCTATTCTGTTTGCAAGCGATGCATACACACAACTAACAACATGGAATTTGCAGTTAAGGTACTATCTTTTTTTAAGTTCTTATTGAGAAGTGAGTAATAGTTTACATGGGAGAATATTGGTTTTACACTCATGGTTTCATTTCAATGATTACAATCTCCTCCGTGCATCATCATTACATAGTATATACTTCTATTCCATCTGTTTTTTGGGTGTTTTTTTTTTTTTTTTTTGGCGGGGGGGATGTACACAGAAATACTCAGGAATATATAATCATTTAAACAACCAAAAGGCACTTTCTGCAAGCCTGCCTCCTGGCCAACAGCACCTGGCTGGCAGCACATAGCCTTTCTCTTTCCATAAATCTAGAGTCCTCGGTTGTTCTATTTCTCCATGTCCTCATCTCTGTCTCCATCTCTGCTCTGTCTCCATCTCTGGTGTCACTGCTTATCTGGATAGGGTCCCACATTCTGCTTGTGCTCTTCTCTTTTGATGATCCTAGTGTTCTCTGTTCCTGGACTGTAAGGTTAACTACTCCCCCCTTTTTGTTACAAAACTTCTACCTTCACAGTTGTGACAATTGCAATTAGTCATGATAACAATTACTCACTATTGAATCATAAGAATCTTATCCTTTTATCTTTGCACCAGACCCATCTAGACAAGATGAATACTATTCAGTGGGCATTCTACCTTCCCCCCCAACACTCTAAAACCAAACTCTGTCTTGAAAACTTGTAAGCCAGTCACTTTGTGCCTTTATAGTTCCCCCCATTTTAGGTAGCCAGTGCCTAAGTTGCCCATCCCCATTAGCCCTGTATACAGAGGGGATAGGGTTTACACTTGATGTGAAGACTCCTTCCCTCTCAGTTGGTATTTTGAGCTACTACATACATAAGTATCAGTCAAGTTCATCAAATTGTAGCAATTTTCACTTGTTTTAAGGTACTACTATATTTGAGCCTACCTTTTTCGTGGTTGTTTTCTCTGTTATATATGTAATTGAAATTGGAGGTTAACTGAAAGACATTTTCAGTAATTTTCTGTTATATATGTAATTGAAATTATAGATTAGCTGAAAGACATTTTCAGTAGTATAAACAGAGATAGTAAATGTGAAATGTTGAGTAAGAAATGAGACTCAATATTTTTATCTTGAATTTCTTTCCAAAGCTTTATTTTGGAGAACTCTCTTCTGTGAATGCTTTTGCTTTTGAATCATTTTTGTTTTAATGAAGTATGTTAAGATTGAAGGTTGTGAAAGTTACAGTAACATCTGGATCACAATTAAGTATGGTTTTAGTTAAGTGGAATACAGTGTTTAATAAAGGTGCTTTGGATTATTTTTTATCTGTTAAAGTTTAGTATTAGAATAATTTTTAAATGTTAAAAGTTTTGAAACATCGTTCTTGAGTTTTCAAGTATTTGTTTTAAAATACACCTCTAACGATTGGAAAATATGTTATTTTTACAATATGAAAATACATTGTTTTCCTCATATTATTTTTTTCTTATGTCCTAGATCATTGACAAAAGTAAGAGAGACCCCTCAGAAGAAATTGAAATTTTGATGCGCTATGGACAACACCCCAACATTATCACTTTAAAGGATGTAGGTATTTTAAAATCTAGGTATCAGCAAGTTATAACATGGCTCTTTATTTGGTTTCTTGAAATTTTTCATGTCTTTGGTATAATTAGTTCCATATCTCAATGTATCAAGACGCTTAAATTTGATACTTCACTTCTTTTTCCCTATGATTCTATATTCATACCTTTCTTGTTGTTGTTGTTGTTGTGCCACAGAGTTGGTACCGACTCATAACAATCCAATGCACAATAGAGCAAAACACTAATTGGCCCTGCACCAACCCCACAGTCTTTGCTAGATTTGAGCCCATTACTGCTACCACAGTGTTAATCCATCTCGTTTGGGGTCATACTCTTTTTCTCTGACCCTCCACTTTACCAAACATGATATCCTTCTTCAAGGACAGGTCCCTCTTGATAACATGTCTGAAGTATGAGAGATGAAGTCTGGCCATCTTGGCTTCCAAGGAGCATTCTGGCTGTACTTCTTCCAACACAGATTGGTTTGTTCTTTTGGCAGTCGATGGTGCTTTTTATATTCTCCTCCTACACCATAACTCAAATTGTTCATTGGTCTTCCTTATTCACTGTCCAACTTTCATATGCATACGAAGTTACTGAAAATACCATAGCTTGAATCAGGCACTTCTTAGTCCTCTTTGCTTTTGAACACTTTAAAGAGGTCATGTACAGTAGATTTGCCTAATGCAATACGTCTTTTGATTTCTTGACTCTTGATTTCTTTCCATGAGTGTTGATGGTTGATCCAAGCAAAATGAAGTCTTTCACAACTTCAATCTTTTCTCCATTTATTTGGATGTTGTTTAGGTGAGGATTTTTATTTTCTTTACATTGAGGTGCAACCTATACTGAAGACTGTGGTCTTTGATCTTCATGAGTAAGTATTTTAAATCATCTTCCCTTTTAGCAAGCAAGGTTGTATCATCTGCATATCGCAGATTGTTAATGAGTCTTCCGACAATCCTGACGTCACATTTTTCTTTGTATAATCCAAATTCTCAGGTTATTTGCTCAGCACACAGATTGAATAAATATGTTGAGAGAATACAACCCTGGCACAAACCTTTCCCTTGTTATGTTTGAACAACTGCCTTTTGTTCTCATGTGCATAATTAAGTTTTTCAGAATGCTCATTCTCTGCATTGTTAACCTCAGTTTGTCATGATCCACACTATTGAAAGCCTTTGTGTAATCAATAAAGTATGGGTAAACATCTTCCTGGTATTCTCTGTTTTCAGCCAAGACCCATCTGATGTTATTAGCCATGATACTCCTTGCTCTATTTCCTCTTCTGAATCCAGTTTTAATTCTCTGGGATTTCTCTGTCAATGTATGGTTGCAGCCGTTTTTGTATTATCTTTAGCAAAATTTTACTTGCATGCAATATTAATGATATTGTCCGAAGATTTCCACATTCCATTGGGTCTCCTGTCTTTGGAACGGGCACAAACATGGATCCTTTCCAGTGAGATGGCAAGGTAGTTTTGCCTTCTGGCATAGATGCATCAAGTTGTTGAAAGATTTCAATTTGTATTCCATCAATTCCCAGTACCTTATTCTTTGGCAATTCCTCCAGAGTACTTTGGATTTCTTTCTTAATTATTGTTGCTTCTTGATCATATGTTACCATTTGAAATGGTTGAACATCGGCCACCTCACTTTCTTGAAAGATTTCAATTTTTATTCCATCAATTCCTGGTGTCTTGTTCTTTGACAATTCCTTCAATGCACTTTGGACTTCCTCCCTGAGTATCGTTGGCTCTTGATCATATGGTACCTCTTGACCTGGTTGAACATTAACCATTTCCTTTTGGTACAATGACTCTATGTATTCCTACCATCTTCTCTGGATGCATTCTGCATCATTCAGTAATTTGCCCAGAGAATCTTTCAAAAACTAAAATCAAGCCTTGAGTTTTTTCTTCAGTTCCGCCAGCTTGAGAAATGCTGACTGTTCTTCCTTTTTGGTTTTCTGATTCTAAATCTTTGCATATTTTATTATAA
>NW_006408685.1:7143375-7144602 GCF_000296735.1 Chrysochloris asiatica
ATCGATTTCAGATTGAAGAAGTTGGTAGACTTCTATTTCCTCTTCACTGGCTTTAGTGGTTGGTGCATAAATTTGAATAATAGTGGTATTAACTGGACTTCCCTGTAGGCGCATGGATATTATCCTATCACTTACAGCATTGTACTTCATGACTGATCTGGATATGTTCTTTTTGATGATCAATGCAACACCATTCCTTTTCAATTTGTCATTCCATTCATAGTAAACCATGTGGTTGTCAGATTTAAAATGGCCAATACCAGTTCATTTCATCTCACTAATGCCTAAGATATCGATGTTGATGTGTTCCATTTAATTTTTGACAACTTCCAATTATCTCAGATTCATACTTCATACATTCCATGTTCCGATTGTCACTGGATGTTTACAGTTGTTTCTCTTCATTTTGAGTTGTGGCCCATCATCAAATGAAGGTTCTGTGGGCTTTTCTCCCACGAGCTTAACTCTATTCCCGTCATCATGGTCAACTGTACTTTGAGGAGGCATCTCTTCTCCAGTCACATTTTGAGTGCCTTCCAACCTGACGGGCTCATTTTCCGGCCCTGTATCTGACAGTGTTTCTCTGCTATTCATAAGGTTTTCAGTGACTAGCGATTCAGAAGTAGTTTGTCACTCTTTCTTCCTAGTATGTCTTTGTCTGGAAGCTCATCTGAAACCTGTCCACCATAGGTGACCCTGCTGGTTATTTAAAATACTGGTGGCATAGCCCTCAGAATCACAGCAACTCAAACCACTACAGCACGACAGACAGATGAGTGGTGGCCGTTTGGTTTTATGTTGAAACTGTCACTTTAAATTCCCATATCAATCGTGATACAATCCTGATGCAATACTTACACAGTCAAGATGTTCTCGCCTGATACAATCCTTATACAATCAAGATGTTCTCTCCCAAGATGACGACTCCGGGAACAGCAGAGTGTCTTGAACCAGAAAACAATGGATTTCTAGATTCTCCTACAAATTTCCCCAGGTGTAACCCTCTAGTCCTCCAAACATATCTTTATATTTGTTTCAGAGTTCCAGCACCATCCCCTGAGCCCTCTTGGCTATTCTGTGTTGTTGTTGACAGAACTCCTCAATGCACGTCTACCCGATTTGCCATCTTGATTGCGACAAGGTTGTATTCTTTCACCATACTTATTCAACCTGTATACTGAGCAAATAATACGAGAAGCTGGGTTCTATGAAGAAAAACGTGGCATC
>NW_006408685.1:7145097-7161102 GCF_000296735.1 Chrysochloris asiatica
TTAGAGGCCAAGATGGCTAAACTTCGTCTCTCATACTTTGGACATATTGTCAGGAGGGACAAGTCACTGGAGAAGGATATCATGCTTGGCAAGATGGAGGGTCGGAGAAAACGAAGAAGCCCCCCAGTGAGATGGATTGGCCAGGTGGCAGCATTGATGGACTCAAGTGTGGCAGCGGTAGTGAGTTGGCCCAGTATCGGACATTGTTTTGTTCTGCTGTACATGGGTTCGCTATGAGTCGGTTCCGACTTGATGGCACCTGACAACGACAACAACATATGTCGTATAGCTAGCACTCGTCTGTCAGTTTGTCATACTGTGGTAGCTTGACTGTTGCTGTGATTCTGGAAGCTATGTTGTTGTTGTTGCTAGGTGCCATCAAATTGGTACCAACTCATTGAGACCGTATGCACAGCAGAATGGAATACTGCCTGGTCCTGGGCCAACTATACAATTATTGCTACACATGAGCCCATCACTTCTATCACTGTGCCATTCCATCTCGTTGGAGGTATTCCTCTTTTTTTCTGACCCTCCATGTTACCAAGCATCATATCCTTCTCCAGTGACTTGTCCCTCCTGATAATATGTCCAAAGTATGCGAGGGGAAATTTGGCCATCCCGGTTTGCAAGGTGCACTCTGGCTGTACTTCTGCCAAAACAAATTACATTGTTCTTTTGGCAGTCCATAGTACTTTGAATATTCTCTTCTAACACCATAGCTCAAATACATCAATTCTTCTACCTTCCTTGTTCATTGTCCAGCTTTCACATGCATATGAGGTAATTGAAAATACCATGGCTTGGGTCAGGTGCACCTTAGTCCTCAAACTGACATCTTTGCTCTTCAACTCTTTAAAAAGGTCTTGTGCAGCAGATTTGCCTAATGCAATACATCTTTTGATTTCTTGACTATTGCTTCCATGAGTGTTGATGGTTGATCCAAGCAGAATAAAGTCTTTAACAATTTCAATCTTTTCTCCATGCATATGGATGTTGTTTATTGGTTTAGTGGTGAGGATATTTGTTTTCTTTACATAGAGATATAATCCATACCAAAGGCTGTGATCTTTGTGATCTTCTTTAGTAAGAATTTTAAGTCCTCTTTGGTTTCAGAAAGCAAGGTTGTATCATCTGCATATTGCAGTTTGTTAATGAATCTTCCCCCAATCCTGAGTTCACGTTTTTGTTAATATAATCTAGCTTCTCAGATTGTTTGCTCAGCATACAGATTAAATTAAGTACGATGAAAGGATGTAACGCTGGTGCACACCTTTCCTAATTTTAAACCATTCAGTGTTCCCATGTTCTGTTCGAACAACTGCCAAGAAGGCAATGGGGAGACATATATAAGATTCTAAAAGTTAAGTGTTCCGTTAAGTGTTCCGGAATACTCACCCTTCACAATGTTGTCCATAGCTTGTCATGATCCACACTATAAAAAGCTGTGGCATAGTCAATAAAGCATAAGTAAACATCTTTCTGGTATTCTCTGTTTTCAGCCAAGATCCATCTGGTGTCAGCAATGATAATCCCTCATTCCATGTCCTCTACTGAAACCAGCTTGAACCTCTGGAAGCTCTCTGTTAATGTATGTTTGCAGACATTTTTGTATTGCCTTTAGTAAAAATTGACACTCATGGAATATCAATGATATCTTCCAATGATATTTCCCATAATTTTCCAAGGGTCACCTCTCTTTGGAATGGGCAAAAATATGTATCTTTTCCAGTCAAGTTTGCCAGGTAGTTGTCTTCCAAATTTCATGGCATAGATGAGTGAGTGAATTTGCTGAAAGATTTCAGTTTGTATTCCATCAATTCCTGGTACCCTTTTCTTTGCCAGTGCCTTCAATGCATCTTGGTCTTCTTCCTTTAGTATCATTGGCTCTTGATAGTATGCTACCTTTTGAAACGGTTGAACATCAACCGTTTATTTTTGATACAGTGATTGTGTATTCCTTCCATCTTCTTTTGATGCTTTCTACATCATTCAATAATTATCCCAGAGAATCCTTCAATACCACAAATCAAGGTTTTAATTTTTTCTTCAGTTCCTCAGCTTGAGAAATGTTGTGCATGTTCATCCCTTTTGGCATCCCAACTCCAGGTCTTTGCCCATTTCATTCTAATATTTGGATTTGTCTTCTCAAGCTGACCTTTGAAATTTTCTGGTCAGCTCTTATACCTCCTCATTTCATCCATTTACTTTATCAGCTCTGCTGAAGAGCCAGTTTCAGTGTCTCTTCTGATATCCATTTGGTCTTTTCTTTCTTTCTTTTCTTCTTAGTGAATTTTTGCTTTCTTTCTGTATGATGTTCTTGATGTCATCCCAAAACTTTAATGGTCTTTGGTCTTTTAGTGTGTAATGTATAATATCTGTTCTTCATATGGTGTCTAATTTCAGGTGGGATATAGTCAAGGTCATAATTTGCCTCTCATATACTTGTTTTCATTTTCTTCAGCTTCAGTCGCAATTTGCATATGGAAAATTCATGGTCTGTTCCAAAGTCTACCCTGGCCTTGTTTTGGCTGATGATATGAAGCTTTTCCACCATCTCTTTCCACGGATGCAGTCAATTTAATTTCTGTGTATTCCATCTGCTGAGGTCCATGTGTATACAGTTTTCTTTTATATTCTTTAAAAAAGGTATTTGCAATGAACAAACCATTGGTCTTTCAAATTTTTATAATGTGATCTCCGGCATCATTTGTATCACCAAAGCCATATTTTCTAATCACTGATCTGCCCTCTTTTTTTCCAGCCTTTGCATTATGATCACCAGTAATAATCAATACATCTTGATTGCATGTTTGATCAATTTCAGACTGTAGAAGTTGGTAGACTTCTTCAATTTAATCATCACTGGCTTTAGTGGTTGGTGCATACATTTGGATAATAGTGCTTTTAAGTATTCTTCCTTGTAGGTGTATGAATATTATCCTATCACAGACAACATTGACTTATCTTAGTATGTTATTTTTGATGATGACTATGATGCCATTCCTCTTCAATTTATCATTCCCATCATAATAAATCATGTGATTGTCAGATTCAAATGGCCAATACCAGTCCATTTCAGGTCACTCATGCTTAGGATATCAATGTTTATGCATTCCATTTCATTTTTGACAATTTCCAATTTTCTTAGATTCATTCTTCATGCATACCTTGTTCTGATTATTAATGGATGTTTACAGCTGTTTCTCTTCATTTTGAGTTGTGCACTAAGAGCAAATAAAGGTCCATAGGGCTGTACTCCACTTGCATCATCATGATCTACTACTTTGAGGAGGCAACTCTTCCAGGCAGCTCTTCCCCAGTCGCATTTTGAGTACCTTCCAACCTGAGGTCCTCATCTTCTGACACTATATCTGAAAGTGTTACACTGCTATTCATAAGATTTTTAGTGACTAAATATTCGGATGTAGTTTGTGTCTTCTTCTTCCTAGTGGGTTTTTGTCTGGAAGCTTATCTGAAATTTGTCCACCGTGGGTGACCCTTTTGGTATTCAAATACCTGTTATATAGCTTCCAGAATCACAGCCATCACAGTATGCAGCACACAAGGCACCATGGTATGACAAACTGACAGACGAGCTAGAAGCTCATTTACCCATGTTGGATAGGTTTCAGCTGAGCTTCCAGCCTAAGACAGACTAGGAAGAAGGAGATATGGACTGCTTTGGAATGTTTGGCAGCAGTGCATTTTCAGATATAGTGCCAGAAGTTAAAAACATGAATAGCACTAGAATATTGTAAGCAGTGGCAGCAGCAATAGGCTCAAGTACAATAAAAAGAGTGAGGATGGCTCAGCACCTGGAAGTGTTCCATTGTATTGTGCATAGAGTTGCTGTGGGTTGGAACCATTTCAACAGTGTCTAACAACAACAACAGCATTTCTTATAGATTATAAGGAGAATATTATACTTACTGCAATAAAGAAGCTTACTTTTAGTATAGGGAAGAGAAGTAGCTATATGAATGAGATAGATACCATTTTTGAGAGGTACCAAACAAAAAAAAACTAAACCTACTGCATTTTAATTGATTCTGACTCATAGGCACCCTATAGGACAAAATAGTGTTTCCAAGACTAAATGTTTATAGGAGCAGACTGCCATAATTTTCTTCTGCAGAATGTGTGGTGTGTTTGAACCAGTTGGGTTAGCTTCCAGGCCACTGTGTCATCAGAGCTCCTTTGAAACACGCAGTGTTCTATTTCTCTATTTGTATTTTTTGATGAGTTACAAGCTACATCTTCAAAAGCTAATAAGATTGTATGTTTAGCATTGTTTCACAGAACTGTGTAAGAAGTTTTTAGACAATTCATTCTTCAATACAGAATTCATTCAGTACAGAATTCATTCTTCAGTACATTAACAGTCTTTTTGTTGTTGTTCTTTTTTAGTACAAGAGTTTCACTAGGAAAGCAAATGGAATATAAACATTTTAGAACTGTGATTGTAAATAGTAACATTTTAAACTATGTTCTTTTTTAGGTCTATGATGATGGTAGATATGTTTATCTTGTTATGGATTTGATGAAAGGAGGAGAGCTACTTGATCGTATTCTCAAACAAAAGTGTTTCTCAGAACGAGAGGCTAGTGATGTACTGTATGTAATAACTAAAACAGTTGACTATCTTCATTGCCAAGGAGTAAGTTGTAGTTATATTCTTCCCTTCAATTCTGGGATGGATATCTTTTTTAAATTATATATAGATAACACAATCAAATATGTATTGCTTTTTCTATCAATATAATGAAGGTTAAAAAGGATTTGGGGAATTGAATAATTATTTATCAATTCTCTTCTATATGCCTATTTGCCATGTTTTAATAAGACATTAGCTTTTAAATTGGTTTGAATCACTTAAATATACCTAACCTTGAATTCGAACTTATTAAACCTAATCAAACTTAAAAGTAAAATGTAGAAGAATTTTCCAAGGACATACTATGAATACGATTCAAGCTGCACGTTATCATTTACAGGTTTGTACTATATATTTTGGCCCATGGCTACCCCCTTGAAAAATATAGGATGAAATTCAAATTCTAAACATATAAAATGTTAATAGTGTCTGTGAGTGAGAGGGTAGGTTTGTTGTTTTTGCTCCCTGTCTTGTCATAAGACAACAAATGACTTGAATTTAAAAAAAAATAATTTTATTATAAATAGCTTTAAAAGGAAAAAAGTAGCAAACAACTTAAAAACTTTTATTAGTTCAGATAATCTACATATACCCACATAAGTATAAAAAATAGAAAAAACAAGCAAATCTACTGCCATCAAGTCCAACTTATACCGATCAACAGGAAAGAGTACAATTGCTCCTTTGAGTTCCCAAGACTATAAATCTTTCTTTCACAGTGTGACTGGTGAATTTGAACCTCCAGCCTTGTGGCTAGCAGCCCAGCGCTTACCCTACTACAACACCGGGGTTTCTTCACTTAACTATAATCAATTCAAAATTGATAATTCATAATTGGCACAGTAAAAGTTCTACAAGAATCCCTCTTGTACTTAAAAATTACTCAGTTATGTGTATGGTTTAATAGAGTACATTTTCAATCTTTTGAAACTTAAAATTGTTATATAATAAAGGGATCTTCTTATTTAATTCCAAATTCCTTGACTATCTTTAGCAACTCTCAAACAAATGACAACCAGAAATTTTTAGAAGAGATTAATAGGCATCTTTTTTTAGTTGATTATTTTAAAAACTTCCAGGTTCTTAGATCAATTAAATGAATTAATGGCATATATTTATTCTACATGTTAGCCATGAAAAGGTGCTATGAATTCAGAGTTAAGACTGTTTCTTCATTGTAGTAAACTGATTAAAAGTAGTACTACATAAAATGTTGTTGTTGTCAGGTGCCATCGAGTCAGAACCGACTCATAACGACCCCATGGCACAGCAGAATGAAACAATGTCCGATCCAATGTCCGATCCTGGGCCAACCTCACTACCACACTTAAGTCCATCCATCTCATTGGGGGGTCTTCCTCTTTTTCTCCGACCGTCCATCTTACCAAGCATGATATCCTTCTCCAGTGACTGTTCCTTCCTGACAATATGTCCGGAGTATGAGAGACGAAGTTTAGCCATCTTGGTCTCGAAGGAGCACTCTGGCTGCACTTCTTCCAAAACAGATCTATTATTGGTTCTTTTGGCAGCCCATGGCACTTTTAGTATTCTCCTGTAGAAGACAGTAATAGGAAAATTATCACATAGATAATTTTAGAAATTTTTCACAGTTCTAATATTTATATTTAGTCTTTTTTTCAGTTTTTATATTTTTCTGCTACAATTCTCAATTTTTCTACTTGTGTTTTCATGTGTTGAAAATATTCTCTTTTGCTTCTTTTAAGATCCTTATAATAGCCACATTAAAATCCTTGACTTTTAGTTCATTCAAGTGTTTCATCTCAGAGTTGGACTTTTTTTGTTTTTTTTTCTTGAAACTGTGTTTTGTTCTTTGTGTTATCAGATAATTTTGGATTCTATTCTGTACATTATAAATATTAAGTTGTGGGAGATTTTTATTATTTTCTTTTTCCTCCAACGCATATTTTTGTTTTAGTGGGTAATTTTCTTGACTGAGATTAAACTGAAAACTCTTTCTTGTGCTGGAACTCTGGTCTGTGTCCATTTCATATTTCTTTATATGAACTGCCTTGAACCTCTTACACATTCTTGGTCCAGTGATCCATTCTGGCTTGTTTCTAATCCTCCAGGCCAAAGACTGAGTTTTTTGTACATGTACTCACTACTATGTGTACCATAGAGACTATATTAAGCCCTATGCTAAAAGTACCAAATATGAAAACCCACTCCTATATCTGTCTATCTTCCCTCTTCCAATCGAACATGCTTTCACCACCAGAAACTTTCTGCTTCTGTTCCCTCAAAATACCTTCAATTAGTTACTTTTTGTATTTTGCCCAGATTATCTAGTTATGTGCTATTGGGGGCATTGTGGTAGATAGTCTAGGTAGAACACAGAGATGTGAATTTTAACATTGTCAGTGTTTTAAAAAATTGGTGACTTGAGTAGAAACTGAGCATATGTCTAATAGAAATAAGTTTCTGTGTATACTTCAGGCTATTAAGGTTGAACAAAGTGTCATTCTCAAATTTTTTAAGTGGGAAAATGCCTTTCCCTAGAAATATGTTAACTTAAAATGTTTGGTTTTGCAGATATTAAGTTGGCTATAGAAGCATAATATTTGTTTGCTTTTTTTTTTTTTTCCTTTATGTTCAAGGTTGTTCATCGTGATCTTAAACCTAGTAATATATTATACATGGATGAATCAGCCAATGCAGATTCCATAAGGATCTGTGATTTTGGGTTTGCAAAACAACTTCGAGGAGAAAATGGACTACTCTTAACTCCATGCTACACTGCAAACTTTGTAGCACCTGAGGTAGTCTTTAAAACTTGAGTATTTGCCTTTCATACTTCTGTTTTGTGTTAATGTATATGATATAATACATCTGTTAGGGTAGACAGGTAAAAGGTGAGTTATCATAGCCTTAACTACAAAAAATTATATCAGTGAATCCTGATAACCCCTAATGCAAATACTCGATAAGTAACTAACGTCTATCACCTACTTGATTGTGATAACCAGACTTTTCTATTCTCTGTGGTTATGTATTATTCTCAGAATTATATAATCATAGAACTAAGAGGGAAACTAGTGCAAGTTTAACATATTAAATATAATAAATGAGGAAAGTGAGGTTCAGAGTACTTTACTTACTGAAGAACAGTCATTAAGTTAGCAAAGCTGGGTTAGATTTTCAGATATTCCAGTTTTCCAGAGCCTGAGATAATTTTATTAGGTTAGCATTACATATTACATATAAGGGCAGGTCCTGCCCTACAAGCAAAACATATATAGTATCTGTATGGACTACTTATTGTCATTGGTGGTAGTGGTGGTTATGTGTCACTGAGTCAGTTCCAACCCATAGCAAACTTGTATATGGTTTATGAGGCTATGAATCTTAATGGTAGCAGTAAGCCTCATCTTTTGCCCATGGAGCAATTTGTAAATTCGAGCTACTGACCTTCAGGTTAGCAGCACAATTTGTAACCCACTTTGCTACCAGGATTCCCATTGAATGTCTTTGTTGTTGTTGTTAAGTCAGTTCCAATTTATAGTGACCCTGTATGAGATTTTTGAGGAATTAACCCAGTTGTGGTTCAAACCAACTTTGCAGTCCAGCGCATTAACCCGTAGCGTTGGTGGTGGTTACATGCTGTGGAATCAGTTCCGACTCATAGCGACCCTGTACAGGGTTTCTGAGGCTGTAATCTTTATGGGAGCAGAAAGCCTCATCTTTCTCCCGTGGAACAGCTGATAGTTTCTAACTGCTGACCCTGAGGTTACAGCCCTATTCGTAACCACTGCCAGGATCTTATAATTCTCAGATTTGCTTTTTTTTTAAAAAGAAGAAAGGCAAGAAACAACTTCATAGTTTATTTTGGGGGGTGGGGAAGCCAGGGGAGGCAGTTTACTAAGAAGTGAATCTTTTCTTGGTAAATAATATTTATGAGCAGATCTTGGTGGGAAGATGTCAGGAAAAGTGAGAATGAGCAGGTTCAGGAGTGCAGATTTCAAATTTGGTAATCTGTAACTGATAATTTGGAGTCTTGGTATGGATAAGGCATTGGCCTACAAAGGTGATTTGAACCACAAGGTTGGTGATTCAAACCCATCAGCTGCTTCTTTGGAACCCTATGCAGGGTCACTATGAATTGGAACCAACTTGATGGTACTTTACAACAAATGATAATTCAGACAGTGGGGATGGGAACTTGGCAGTAGCAAATACCTCAGAATGGAAATAGAATTAGTGACAAGTAAACCAGGGATGACATTGGAAGTTTTGTTTTTAAGTCAAGAACTTATATGTTACAGCTAAAGCTGACATAAATCATTTATATTTTCAACACAAACCAAAATATCTGAAAATCTTCATGTTTGAAAAATTGAATTTTCTGAGTCAAGGAAGAAAAAGAAAAAAATTATTGGGATGTACTCCTATCTTGCACATATGTTCTGACTTTATTTTTATAGCAAATACTAACAATTTCAAGATAGTATTAGACATGAGAGATAATAAAAACCATTAGATTTAAATATTGATGAACTTGTATTTGAAAGTAATTATTAGAAAAATAACGGTTTCATTATCATATGATAATAAAATAACTTTGGTCGTGAAAACGTTTTTACTTTAAAAAATACTAAATCTTACGTATAACACCTTATTTATAGACTTTTTATAAGAGATTGGCCCATAAGGAGCTTTGCATATAACCATGTGATACAATTTAATCTGTATTTTAATGAAATTCTGAGAATGAGCATACAAATGAGTCTTTATCATATTATAAGCTATAGAAACTACATATATACATATATAAGGAGCTCTGGTAGCGTAGTGGTTATGAATCGGGCTGCTAACCTCAAGGTTGGCAGTTCAAAACTACCAGTGGTTCAGCAGGAGAGAGATGAGGCATTCTGCTCCCATAAAGGTTTACAGCCTCGGAAACCCTGTGCAGGATCACTATGAGTCAGAACCAACTCCACGATACTTAACAACAATATATATGTATATATATGTATGTATATGTATGTATGTGTGTGTATATATATATATATATATATATATATATAATGTGTGTGTGTGTAGACACATTTCAAAATATGGCACCAGCTGCTATTCCTCCCAAAATCCTCTTACTTCAGCTGGGTTCGACAATTCATTACAATAGCCATACAGGACTCCTGGATACTGGTTATGGAGTTCATTAGGGAAATTAACAGGTTACAATACAGCATCAGAAAATGCTCCAGGCACAGTTACAATCAGCTGCTCATAAATGCCCACAGGACACACCATTCCACCATAAGCCTCAGCCTGATGATGCTGTAGCTAATGGGTTAGCAAACCTAGCTCTAAGCAAATTTCTTAACCAAAGTCATTTAGCTTTACTTGTTCCCTGGGTTGAGAAGCCCACTGCTCTGTCTTATGGTCTGGTTCTTGGTTCTGCTGATGCTTCTCCTCTGTCACTTCTCCACTGTCACAGCTTCCTGTGCCTGAGTCAAGGAGATTCAGTGTCTTGGGACTTTGGGGTCCAAAGGACATGCTTCACTCTTGGCTCTCCTACTTCCGAGTTGGCTCATTTTAAACCCATACTAGAGCTGCAAGTTTTTACAATTACAGTGAACTATGCTGACATCCACAGCTGAATCATGTCATCCTATCAGTATATTCTCCTACCTTCTCTTACCCAGACCCAGCAGGGCAAAAACATTGTTTGTGGGAGTTACAGACTGTAGTTAGAAGAGACATTAGATAATTCACTACACCACATATACACTCTAACAAAGGGTTTGTTCTACCACATCCAAGATGTAAGATACATAACTTTAATATCAAAATATTAACCTTTCTAGGCCATTTTAATGATTTTAATGGGAAAGAATATTTGACATTAAGGTTCTTCAGTTAAATATAGGAAGTATGGTGTTGTTATGTGTCATCAAATCGGCTCCAACTAAAGGATTTCTGAGAAGTGGCTGCTGAGTTTTGTGGCATAGTGATTACTTAATAGTTATCTTTGTAACTCCCACAAAATGACTCTTTTCCTGCTGGGTTTTGGTAAGAGAAGGTGGAAGAAGATACTGATTGGATGATAGATTCAACTGTTGATATTAACAGAATTAATTGTATTTCTGAAAACTTGAAACTCTAGCACAGGTGTAAAATGAGCCATCTCAGAAGCAGTAGGAGACTCTCCTTACCATAAAACAAGAGCCAAGAGTGGAGTATGTCCTTTGGATGCCAAGATCCTTGTGCACTGACCCTACTAAACCAAGGAACAGAAAGCTGTGGAACCAGAGGAGTGTCAGAGGAGCAGCAACAGCAGAACCAAGAACCAGAGCACAAGACAGAGTAGTGGATTTCCCACCCCATAGATCAAGTAAAGATGAATGACTAGGCAGTAGGATTGCTTACATAGTGGGGTGTGTCCTGGCACTTAACTTGGGGTCTAGGATTGCTGACGCACATAGCTAGAACTGAGTGCTTTTAGACTGACGCTTATGATGGAGTGGTGTGCTCTGTGAGTAGCTATCAGCATCCCTAAAACATTGCGTTGGCAGAGAGAGGCCTATCTGTGAACATAGTTGTAGAACGGCTTTCCTGAAGAACTGTGCCCTGAATATTTCTGAAGGTGAATTGTAACTTGTTAACTTCCCTAATAAACCCCATAACTGTGAGCATTGTCTGTTGAGTGCTGTTTGGTCATTGCAATGGCTTATTGAACCCAGTTGAGTAGAAAGTGTTGTGGGAAGAGTAATTGGTGCCATTGTTTTACAAGTTTGACCTGCCAACCTTGTGGTTAGTTTTTGTTGTTAAGTGCCATCGAGTAAATTGCAACCCATAGCGACCCTGTATAGGGTTTCCAAGGAGCAGACAGTAAGTTTGAACCGCCGACCTTCCAGTTCAAACGACTTTGCAGTCTGGCGCATTAACCCATAGCACCACACCAGGACTTGTGGTTAGTAATCCTGTGCTTATCTTACAGCAACACACCAGGATTCTATAGGGTGTATAGTCAGCACAAACATTCTAAGCAAATTATAAAGTAGAATCAATAGCAGAGTATATAATATGGAACCTTCTCACTATTTACTGCATTGAATGGACCTGAACCCCTTAGAGAGCTTTGAAAATTCTCCCTGAAAAAGGTTAAAGGTGAATGTGTCTTAAATGAGCACCTCAAAAAAACAGAAATGTAAGTGGAAAATATACAGTGTCTTTCTTTAGATTAAGGGTTAGGTGTTGTTAAGTGCCATCGAGTCAATTTTGACTCGTAGCAGCCCTCTATAGGGTTTCTGAGGAGCAACTGGTATGTTTGAACCACCGACCTTGTGTTTCACATTCCTGTGCTTATCCTACAGCACCACACTAGGAGTCTGATGGTTAGGTAAATGATTGTAAATCCACGGAGTACAGCCCATTGGTGTTTTTCATCCTAACAGCTTTCCATTACAGTAAGATACTCTCACCATTGTGATAATGAAAATTTTCAGCTGGCTATGTGGAGACCATTTTTCTATAGCTAGTGTCTGCACTGGCTAGCCCAAATTGGCTAGTATTTGTATTTTTAAAAAGCTTGAGTAATTTTTATTATTCAGTGCTAATGACCCTCTTATTAATCAGTGAGAATTTGTAAATTGTTATAAATGAAATACAGGATACTTTGTGAGATTGTGTTTCTAAAATTTCAACCCTTTTAAAAAATTAGTACTGAAGTATGAAAAAAAGGTATTCTCTTTTAAACTACAATGAGAAAGATTCAAGTAATAATGTGATTATGTACATGCATTAAGGAGCCCTGGTAGACTAATGATTTGGGCTGCCAACCATAAGGTCAGCAATTCAAAACAACCGGCCACTTTGTTAAAGAAAGATGAGGCTCTTTCTCCCATAAAGATTTACAGACTTGGAAAGCCAGTTATAGGGTCACTATGTGTCAGAACAAACTCCATGGCACACAAACACCACCATCACAATACATTCATTATTTCATCACAATGCACAAAGAGTTCTTGTTTGATGACAATTAAACTAATTACTACAGTTTGGGCTTCTTTCAAGAAAGTGAGGCAGCACAAGAGGCACTCACTCATCTCTGCCAAGAAATTTGGAAGACAGCTTTCTGGCTGATTGATTGGAAGAGATCCATATTTGTGCCCATTCCAAAGAGAAGTGGCCCAACAGAATGCAGAAATCATCAGACAATCTCTTTGATATCTCAAGCGAGTAAAGTTTTGCTAAAGGTAATACAGAAATGGCTACAATCATACATTGACAGAGAACTTCCAGAGGTTCAAGCTGGATTCAGAAGAGGCCGTGGAATGAGAGATATCATTGCTGATGTCCGGTGGATCTTGGCTGAAAGCAGAGAATATCAGAAAGATGTTTACCTATGCTTTATTGACTATGCAAAGGCTTTCGATTGTGTGGATCATGACAAGCTATGGACAACATTGAGAAGTATGAGTATTCCAGAACACTTAGTTGTTCTTCTGAGAAATCTATACCTGGACCAAGAAGCAGTTGTTCGAACAGAGCATGGGAACACTGAATGTTTTAAAATTGGGAAAGGTGTGCGACAAGTTTGTGTTCTTTCACCATACGTATTCAACCTGTATGCTGAGCAAATAATATGAGAAGCTGGGTTCTATGAAGAAAAATGTGGCATCAGGATTGGAGAAAGACTCATTAACAACCTGCGATATGCAAATGATACAACCTTGCTTGCTGGAAGTGAAGAGGACTTGAAACATTTACTGATGAAGATCAAAGAGCACAGCCTTCGGTATGGGTTGCATTTCAATGTTAGGAAAACAAAAATCCTCACCACTGGACCAATAAACAACATTCTTATCAATGGAGAAAAGATTGAAGTTGTCAAGGACTTCATTCTTCTTGGATCAACTATCAACACTCGTGGAAGCAGCAGTCAAGAGATCAGACGACGTATTGCATTAGGCAAATCTGCACAGAAACTTTTTAAAGTGTTGAAGAGCAGATATGTCAGCTTGAGGACTAAAGTGCGCCTGACCCAAGCCATGGTATTTTCAATAACCTCCTATGGATGCGAAAGCTGGACAGTGAATAAGGAAGATCGTAGAAGAATTGATGCCTTTGAGTTGTGATGTTGGAGGAGAATACTAAAAGTGCCATGGACTGCCAAAAGAACCAATAGATCTGTTTTGGAAGAGTGCAGCCAGAGTGCTTCTTGGAGGCCAGGATGTCTAAGCTTCGTATCTCATACTTTGGACATATTGTCAGGAGGAAACAGTCGCTGGAGAAGGGTGTCATGCTGGGTAAGATGGAGAGTCAGAGAAAAACAGATGGATCGGCTAAGTGGCATCTTAGATGGTGTGAAGTGTGGCAGCAGTAGTGAGGTTGGCCAAGGATCGGACATTGTTTCATTCTGCTGTGCATGGGGTCGCTATGAGTTGGTTCTGACTCTATGGCACCTGACAACAACAACAGTTTGGGCTTAACAGTATGGAGAGAATATCTACTCACTTTTTCTCAGACACATCAGTTGTGATTTTAGTGAAAGTTTACTCAGCGTATTAGGTTCTCATTTGACAATTTCCACACAAATCGACTAGTGGCATTAGATTTTCCACATTGTGTCAACATTTTTTAAAATTCTGTTCTGGTTGTTCCATTTCCAGTACTCTAGTTTCCCTGCATCTTTATCTTCTCATCTTTGCTTTGAATTGATTGTTGACTTTTTTGATTCATACTAATTTATTTTTAATTGAGCACGAATCTAATGGTAATATCCTTTATTTTGTGCTTCACTCTACTTTTCTGTTCAAAGATGATCTCGGAATAGTTTTGGTTCTAGGTTTAAAGAGTCTTTTATTGTCTCTTAGGAAGTACAGTTAGCTTAGACGTTTTTGAGAATTTGAGGGTTTTTTCCTTCATTTTTCTCCTATTTTAGCCACTGGTCATATTGGTCAAGAGTGGTGACAGGGCACTATCTAGTTCTTCTGGTCTCAGGGTAGTTGAGATCATAACTTCTGTAAGCGATGAGCTTTGGAAAGTTTTTTCTTCTCTTTGATTTTTTTTTTTTAACCTTCTTACTCTTTTGTTCTTGATGAGTAAAGACCAATATCTGTAACTTATATGGATACTCACAAACTTTTAAGACCCTTGTTATTGTTGTTATGTGCCGTGGAGTCGGTTCTGACTCATAGCAACCCTGTACTGGTTTTCCGAGCCTGTGAATCTTTACAGGAGCAGAACGCCTCATCGTTCTCCTGCGGAACAGCTGGTAGTTTCGAACTGCTGACCCTGAGGTTAGCAGCCCGATTCGTAACCACTACACTACCAGAGCTCCTTTTAAGACCCTAGATGCTACTATATTAGGAAGTGTACCATAAATGTTATGAGCTGTATTTTGATGATTGACTTGTCCCATGAGATTCTGATCTTTAGCGTTTAAACCTAGATACCAATCTCAGAAGGCATTTGGTCATGTCAGAGGAGCATCTGTAGTTGTATCTTTAATGAATATATGAAAGGGCATCAAAAAGTTCTTGAAAATTTCTATTATCTTTTCATTCCAGTTTTCCATGAACTCTTTAAAACATACTAATATGTGCCTCCCACACATATCTATTTGAACAAACATGTAAATACTTCTGTCAGTTCTCACATATGGATACATCTATATCTACCTGTATACATGTAGACCTATACCTATCCACATGTGATCATAGACATGTTTTTGGGGGGACTTTGTCGAAGTTGTTGCCCTCATACATGTCAAATTCCTTAGTACAGGCACCCTTATCTGATGAGCACTTCTCAGTGTCATCATTTGCTTTGATCATGCTATGCTCCCTACATTCATGTTTGAACCAGTTTTTCCAACACCAACATTAACAAGTATTTGAGATCTAGAACATGCTTCTCCTTGTATCCCCTCTTGCTTCTGGCAACTAACAATGAACACTGATCTCTGTATATATGTCTATTCTTGTCTTCTTATGAATCAGGAATCTTATGCCTCAGAGTCGGAATGCTGAAAAGTAAGATATTAATATTTCTAGATTTTTAGAATATTATTGTACATAGTTATTGTGCCATTTTACAGTCCCACCATCAATGGATTAGTGTTGTGGTATATCTACATCTCACTAACATTTGTTAACATTTTTTTTTCTTTTAATAAGTGCCACTTTAACTGGGTGAGATGGCATCTTAATTATAGTTTGGATTTGCATTACACTTATTCAACCTGTATGCTGAGCAAATAGTACGAGAAGCTGGGTTCTATGAAGTAAAACATCGCATCAGGATTGGAGGAAGACTCATTAACAACCTGTGATATAGAGATGATACAACCTTGCTGGCTGAAAATGAAGAGGACTTAAAAC
>NW_006408685.1:7167757-7172373 GCF_000296735.1 Chrysochloris asiatica
CTTCTGTTCTTCTAGCCACTCCAGGCTGGTCTGCTCGTCCTTTCAAGTGGAAATTTCTCATCTCTGGAGATCTGGATGTGGTTCAGGCTTCTACCTATAGTCTTATGTATTGAAAAAGCTTTTATTGTGAATTGAGTCATAGTTTACAGGGCTGATCATCAGTTTTACACTCAACCAATCATATTTTGTTTCATTGTACTTATTTCTTACAAACTTGATGTTGTATTGTTTCAGGATTACATTATTGAGTTTATTCCCTAAAAATATTGTTTATGTGTGTTGTGGGTTTTTTTTTTGTTTATTTGTTTATTTTAATTGAGATCTCTCTTGATTGCTCATTTTTCCCCCTGTGTATAGATTTGAGTATTTATATTACATTCTTGTTTTTCCATTCAGAGACCTGTCAAATCATACTTGCAGAGCTGGTCTGTAAGTGGCAAATTTCGAGAGCGTCTATTTGAGATTGTCTTGATTTCCCCTTCATTTCTGAATGACAACTTAGGTGGGTAAGGAATTATTGGAGGCAGTTGATTTCATTCAGTGTTTTACATATGAGGGTAACCCCAAAATTATTGATACCAGTCTAGTTTTCCAGTTCATATATGCATGGCTATATTACAAGCAAATCATGTTTAAACATATCTTTACAATCAGTGGATGGTTATAGACAAGTACTCTCAGTAATGCACTTGTCTTAGTCTCATTGTCATTTTTGTCATTGTGAAGTGCAATCAGTTCACTTACAACTCTTAGTGACCCTTTATAGCTTTTCCAAAGAGCAGCTGGTGGGTTTGAACTGTCAACATTTGGGTTAACAGTACAATGCTTTTCCTGCAGTGTTGCAACAGGACTCCTTAGTCTCCTTGTTGTTGTTGTTAAGTGCTGTCTAGTTGGTTCTGACTCATAGCCATCAAGCTATGAGTCGTTTACAAGGAACAACTGTTTACAAATATCAACTGTTGGGTTTTAACTTCCTACCTTGTGGTTAGCCTTCCAGTGCTTATCCTGCTATGTCACACACAAACTCCTTAAATCTTGAAATGCTCTTTTTGGTGATGACTGCAATGCCATTCCTCTTCAATTTTTCATTCACAGCGTAGTTAGCTATATGATTGTATGTTTAGGGCTCCTTGAAAACAAATAACCAATCAAAACAGTGGCCTCCAAGCAGATCTGCTGTACCAGTAAGATTCAAGGTAGAGAAGTCTACTTGACAGGTACGGTGAATGTTTTTTAGGATTCCAAAGGGTAATCTTGATAGAATTTCTCAAATGACACAGAACAATCACAGGGACTTATTACGAAGCCATTTTAAGGTAATTAAAAACTGCATTGGTGAAAAAAAGGCCTGGGACATTTCATCAAGGAATGTTTTTCTATCAAAACAGTGCACGTGCTCATTCTTCAAGGGTAGCAAGGGCTGTCCTACTGTCCTATTAGAGTTTTCCTGGGTAACCTTATCTCATCTACTCTATAGCGCTTGTCTTGCCTCTTCATACTTCTTTCAGTTCCCTAAACATAAAGTACATTGAAAAGCATCATGATTTCTGTCCATTGAGGATGCCAACACTGCCATTTAACATGGTGTGAATAGAAGAGTGTATAATTCCTTGGGAAATGCTTAGAGAAGTGGAACACACCTTGAGAAGTCTACAGACATAGTTAGAGGACATGTCAAGAAACAGTATCTTCACATATTTTGTTTGATAAAGTTTTCTGTGATTTTTCTAGCAGTGTTTTTACCCTCATATATCATTTTATTGTCTCTTATGTCTATAGTTTTTGTTTTTTGTTTTTCTTTTTGTGGTGGGGGGAACCTACACTTATTCTTACAGAGAACCTTTGGCATGTTATAAAATGTTACTGTATTTGTTTGTTTTTATTTCTATTTATTGGATTTCCTATATTGTTGTGTGCTGACTCATAAAGACCCTGTGTAGGATTTCTTAGAGTAGCTGATTGATTTGAATGGACAACCCTGTGATTAACAGCCCAGAGCTTATTCTATAGCACTGTACCAGTCCTCTTGGGTTTGCATATTGTTGTTCTGATGTGCCATGGAGTCAGTTCCGACTCATAGCGACCCTGTACAGGGTTTCCAAGGCTGTAAATCTACAGGAGCAGAAAGCCTCAACATTCTCACATGGAACAGCTGGTAGTTTCGAACTGCTGGCCTGGTTCATAACCACTACATTATCAGAGCTCCTTTGGGTTCATATAGCTTCCTATATTTTCAGGCTTCATTCTCTGTTCAGACCTTTGACATTCTCTCTAATTATCTCTTGGGAAATTCTTTTATGCCTTTGTTGTTTTCATGGTGCTCTGGAATTCCAATAATTCTAATGTTAGATTTATTGAATGAATCTCTTATTTCCATTTGGCTTTGTTCACTTTTCTTTGTTCCTATTTTTATGAGACTTGATGACTTTAGTTTTTCTGTCTTCTAATTCATTTATTCTCGCTTCTTTGTATCAGAATCTGTTTTCAAGTCCTCATGTTTTTTTTTTTTCAAATAAATTTACTATATTCTTCAGTAACTTCAGTTTTTCTGTATCACAGTTCTTTTACTCTGTCTTCTGTATTGAGTCTTTCTCATATTTTTACAAATTAATTAACTATGTTAATTCCAGTAGTTGTCTCTTTTTTTGTTTTTGTTTGTTTGTTTTCTATTAGTTGTTACACCTCTCATTTTGTTCTTTTGCTTCCTGATTTCCATTAGTTTGTTTAGTGTGTTGTCGGGAGCCAGCCCCGGCAAACTTATTCCAGGGTTCCCCAAAGGTTGATGCATGCGTCGGCGGAAAGAATTACACATAGTCAATAAGTCATGATGAATTCAAAATCTTCTTATTACATGCTTTATTATTCTTCTCTCAATTCTTTACTGTCCTGCTCATTCTTTACTCCCCTGCTCTCCTGCTCATCTCTTCTTCTGCTTCTTTACTCCCTTCCCCTGCTCCTGCTTTCATCTTCTTCTGCTTCATTACTCCCTTCCCCTGCTCCTGCTTTCATTCCCCTCCTGCTTTTTTAATCTCCTTCCATTTCTTTACTTACTCTTTACCTCCATTCTCCACTACATTCTCTACTCCATTCTACCACATTCTCTTTTCCTCTAGTTTTTCCTTCTCTCTCTTCTCTACCCACCTCTACTTACTTATTCTATCTTACATGCTTTATTATCCTTCTTCTCCTTCCTTCTTCTCCTCTACTCCCCTCTACTTACTTTCTATCTTTACACTAATCCACTCCCCTTCTTCTCCTTCTCTACATTACTCCCTTAATTCTATCTTACAACCCCCGTATATACCATTACAAAAACATTGCTTTCATAGCAATCAGTGTCCTCAAAATACAATCTAGTCTGGGGCACATTCTTCATGGTTTATAACCCTTAGATTTACAACAAAGATGAGAAGTTACAGACATCAAGGCATACTGAGACACCCTGGCGCCTTGAAACCTTTTAGTTAAAACATTTGTTCATACATAAATCTATTCTTTTCTCTGAGAAGTACATTGACCTTCACATACGTTTCTTAACCTTTGTCTGTTATGTCTTGTTAATTTTAGTTGTTAGGTGCAATTAACTCTCCATTAACTGCTTCCTTACATTATGTTTTTATAGCCTACAAAAACCTCACTTATCAGAACATTTAAAAAACTGAGGCTATGAAAAAACTTCCCCTATTTTACTGATCAGACTTCTTATTTATGTAACTGTAGATTCTCATAGCCCTTATCTATAGTCTAATTGTTTTTAGGAATTCTTGTACACATAGCCCTTATTGATGGCCTAATTGCTTTTAAGGATTCTTTATTGCCTTAAACTAAGGCTACAAGGAAGAATGTTTATAATCACTAAGCCTAAGCTGGTAGTAATTCAATTGACAAATCCTGTCTCCTAGCAGTCTTAAGAACATTGTTAATATAAGTATTAAAATTACCTATGATTACAAGTAGAATAAAATGTAGCTAATATATGGCTTCTCACTTTTAATAAAAATATACTAAAGTGTTGTTGTTTTTAAGTGGCATCGAGTCGGCTCCAACCCAAAGCGACCCTATACAGGGTTTCCGAGGGTGTAAATCTTTACAGGAGTAGAAAACCTCATCTTTCTCCCACGGAGTGGCTGGTAGTTTCAAACCGCTGACCTTAAGGTTCACAGCCCGATTCGTAACCACTATGCTACCAGAGCTCCTTATACTAAAGTATAGGAGAGTCAAAATCCAAAGTAAAGGGATATTAATAAAATCATGAATAAATCAGAGAATGATTCAACAAGAGAAAAATTAACTAAGGGCCTGTGCAAAGAATATTTCTTCCTTGTAGCTCTGCTCTCCAAGGAAAATAGTTCATTGTTGCTTTGCTAAAACAATGAATTCTTCTATGCCCAGGGTCCCCGTCTTCTCATTTATTTCAATTCCTCAATTAATATGTCTCAATTTCTTCATTTTAATTCCTTAATTATTTTGGCCCCTGCCTGTGTGTTCTTTTTATTACTTCAAACATATTTTGTATTATTGTATGAAATTTATCTATTTTGTTTTGCATTAACCTGTCTTCAATAGCTGAAATTTCCTCCTCAAGTTTTCCTTTTGATTGATCCTTCTCTTGTGAT
>NW_006408685.1:7172473-7176029 GCF_000296735.1 Chrysochloris asiatica
CTGGACCAATAAACAACATTCTTATCAATGGAGAAAAGATTGAAGTTGTCAAGGACTTCATTCTTCTTGGATCAACTATCAACACTCACATAAGCAGCAGTCAAGAGATCAGACGACGTATTGCATTAGGCAAATCTGCTACACAGGAACTTGTTAATGTGTTGAAGAGCAAAAATTTCAGCTTGAGTACTAAGGTGCGCCTGAAACAAGCCATGGTATTTTCAATAACCTCATATGGATGCAAAACCTGGACAGTGAATAAGGAAGATCGTAGAAGAATTGATGCCTTTGAAATATGGTGTTGGAAGAGAATACTAAAAGTGCCATGGGCTGCCAAAAAACCAATAGATCTGTTTTGGAAGAAGTGCAGCCAGAGTGCTCCTTATTGGCCAAGATGGCCAAACTTCATCTCTCATACTTTGGACATATTGTCAGGAGGTAACAGTCACTAGACAAGGATATCATGCTGGGTAAGATGGAGAGTCAGAGAAAAAGAGGAAGACCCCCACTGAGATGGATTGGCCAGGTGGCAGCATTGATGGACTCAAATGTGGCAACAGTAGTGAAGTTGGCCCAGGATCTGACATTGTTTCGTTCTGCTCTGCATAGCATTGCTATGAGTCAGTACTGACTTGATGGTACCTAACAACAGCAACAACAAGGGTTATGCTGGAGTCCTGGTGTGGTGCAGTAGGTTAATGTGCTAGACTGCAACGTAGATTTGAACTACAAGGCCAATGTTTCTACCTAACCAGTCACTCCTTGGAATTCCTATACATGGTTGCTATGGGTCAGAACCAACTCAAAGGCAATTAACAACAACAATAAACAGATTATGGAATGTACGAAGTATGAATATAGGAAAATTGGAAATTCTCAAAAATGGAATGCATAAACATCAATGTCTTAGTTATTAGTGAGCTGAAATGGACTGGTATTGGCCATTTAGGGTCTGACAATCACATGGTTTACTATGGTAGGAATGACAAATTGAAGACCAAAATTTCCAACTACTGATCTTCTTTTACAACTTTCACCTTCCTGTCACCAGTAATCAGCTCATTGTGATTGCGTGTTTGATCACTTTTGAGCTGAAGAAATTGGGACAATTACTCAATTTCATCATCGTTGCCTTCACTAGTTGGTGAATAATTTTTAATAATAGTGGTATTAGCTGGTCATTCTCTTAGGCTTTTATAATCTTATCACAGACAGCATTGTACTTCAAGATGGATCTTGAAATGCTCTTTGTGATGATGCATGCGACACCATTCCTCTTCAATGTAGTGTTCTCGATGTAGTTAACCATATGATTTTTTTCAGAAATAAAATGGCCTGTAGCAGTCTAGTTCAGCAGACTAATACCTAGGATATTGATTTTTATGCATTCCACTTCATATTTCATGACTTCCAATTTTCCTAGATTAATACCTTACCTTCCTTTTTCCAATTATTAATGGTGGTTTGTAGCTGTTTCTTCTCATTTTTCATTGTGCCCTATCAGCAATTTAAGGTCTTGTAAGCTTTACTCTATCCACATCATTAAGGTTAACTGTACTTTGAGGAAGAAGCTCTTCCACAGTCATATTTTGAGTGTTTTACAACCTGAGGGGCTCATCTTCAGCACTGTATCAGTCAATGTTCCTCTTCTATTTATAATATTTTAAGGGACTAACTTGGTGTGGTACCCTCGGAAACCCTGTACAGGGTCGCTATGGGTCGGAACTGACTCGATGGCACATAACAACAACAACAACTTGGTGTGGGTGCTGCATGATAATGGACAGGACTGCAAGGTTAGTTTAAGCCACAAGGTCAGCAGTTCAAACCCACCAGCTACTCCTTGGAAACTCTATATAGGGTCACTTTGAGTCAGAACCAATTTGACAGCACTTACAACAACAACCACCTTTCAGAAGTTGTCTGCCTCTACTTATTCTTAGTATCTCATAGTTTGGAAGTTGTACTGAAACCTGTCTCCCATAGATGATCCTGCTTATATTGTAAATGCAAATGGCATTTCTTCCAGCGTCACAGCAACACACAAGTCACCATATTACAACAAATTGACAGAGGAGTATTGAGTCCTCTTAATCTTTTAAAATCCTCTTATTCCAAATGGGATTGGTTGCAATGTCTCAAATTTCATTTTTTTAACTATTTGCCTTTCTAAATCTTATTTTTTGTGAGTTAGTTGATTTTGGATCTTTTTTATTTTTTAATACAAACATTTATTGCTGGGATTTTTCCCTGAGTACTACTTTTTTCATGTCACAAACATTTCTGTATCTTGTGTTTTAATTTTTCTTTGATTCTGATTTTGATTTTTTAATTTGAATTCTTCTATTACCCAAAATTTTAGTAGCACATTATTTAGTTTGCATGTATTTCTGTTTTTCCTTTATGTTTACTGCTATGTATTTGTATTTTCATGCCATTATGATATTATAGGACTCCTGGTGTGATGCTGTAGGATTGGCACTGCACTGGAACCACGAGTTTGGCAGTTCAAACCCACCAATTGCTCCTTGGAACCACTATACAGTATTGCTATGGGTTTGATACCTACTCATCAGCACTTAACAATAACAATGATATGAGAGGATGACTTTTTACAATGTCAATATTTTAAAATTTGTTGAAATTTGTTTTATATTCTAATGTATGATCTATTCTGGAAAAGGATTGATGTGTACTATAATAAAATTTCTTGTTCTCTTGATGGATGGAATGTTAAATATATGTCTGTTATGTCAAATTAGCGTATAATTTTATTTGCATTCACAATGTTCATAGTGATCTTTTTAGATAGTCTGTTAAGAATTGAAAATGGTTTGTTGAACTCCCCTAGAATTCTTGTGATATTGTCTATTTCTCACCTCATGTTGTTGTTGTTGTTAAGTGCCATCGAGTCGGTTCCAACCCATAGTGACCCTGTATAGGGTTTCCGAGGAGCAGCTAGTGACCTTGAAGTTCAAACCAACTTTGCAGTCAAGCGCATTAACCCACAGAACCACACCAGGACTCCTCACTTCATATTGTTGTTGTTGTTGTTAAGTACCGTTGAGTTGATTCCAACACATAGTGACCCCGTATAGGGTTTCCAAGGAGCAGCTGATGAGCTTGAATCACTGACATTGCAGTTCAAAATAGTTTGTAGTCTGACGCATTAGCACACAGTGCCACACCAGGACTCCACTTCATATACGTCAGTACTTATTTCATGCTGGGTTTTTGTTGTTGTTGTTTGTTTTTTATCCATTCTGCCACTCTCTGCCTTTTAAATGGGGTATTTAGACCAGAGCTTCTTTTTGTTGTTGGTCAAATTTTATATCTTTGTTAGCATTTGGCTACTTTCTTGTGGTGAGCGTTTTTGTTTACTTCCTTCTTCTGTGTATTTTCCTCCCATGGTTTATTAGTGGTCACTACACATAACAACAACAACAACAACACATATTATTTAAGGAGCTCTGGTAGCGTAGTGGTTACGAATCGGGCTGCGAACCTTAAGGTCAGAGGTTCGAAACTACCAGCCGCTCCGCGGGAGAAAGATGAG